>NW_024745671.1:1450000-1710000 GCF_018991925.1 Homarus americanus
TAAGACAAAATATTAAAAACACCCAGCTAAAGGTGTGTCATCATCAGTGGTCCTCATCAGTAATTTGTATCAAACTAAAGATATTATTTATATTCTCTTCATTTTGGACATTTATAATAAAAATCAGGTATTGACAGCCTTTTGTATTGTGTACAGTGGTGGTTGCAAATTATCTACCATTTGAGGAAAACCAATCTGGTACAACAATGGGGTACATGGAGTTGTTTGAAGAGTATATTAGAACTAAATTACCCAAGCTCAAGGTTCATAAGAGTTGAGTTTTAAACAAGCACTCGGAACCCCTTAAATTTTGTACAGTATGACGGAAGCAAGGACAAACAAAAGATTCCCAATGACTGGGAATTAGCAGATGTGGGTCCCTTATGATATTAAAAAAGGGGCAATCACACCTTTATGAATAATTACAGGCCAATGAACTTTACCTGCACTGTGATGACATGATGGACCATCTACAAAAAAACAGCCTTGAGATCAAAAGCCTGGACACACCTGCTTGACACAGCTACTGGATGTATGGTCACAGACCAGGAAAGCGGTGGTGACTGTCAAGGTATTTGACAATATACCTAACAAGAAGTTAAAAATTAAGTTGGAAAGATACAGAATTTGAGGGAATGTCCAAAAATGGATTGAAATCAGAAATCATTTTATTTACAGTGGCAAAAATTGTGTGGTGATTGCCATAATGGCATGAAATAGTCATACATGTACCAGTGACATGTGATGTACCACAAGACAGTTTGCTTGGACCAATAATGCTCATTTGTTTCATAAATTATTGCCAGATGTTGTTTATTCTGTACAGATGTTGGCAGATAATGTAATATATTCAGAGAAATTTCACATCTACCAGCCTGTGAAATATTACAAGAAAATCTCTATCAGAATAGCTGCTGAGATTCAAAGTTGTGAAATGCAAGAAGGATGCAGCTTGGTCATACCATTAACAGAGAGGCATATCACACTTTTCAACATGATGAAAAAAAAAATCAACTGAAACTAATGTAAAAGACCTGGGCTTTCAAACTTAAGTTCTTGGATCATTACGAGGTTGAATCGTGCTAATAAACTGATGGGGCTTGAAGATCTTACACATACTTAGATAATCTATATTTTGTAAATCTTTTCAAAATTGTAGTGCTTCCTAACTTTGAGCACTGCAATTGTTTGATCAAACTCCATTATGTTGTGGCCGATATACTTTTCAATAATCACTAACCCACGTGAGAGAATGTGAGTAAGGTTTATACACATCCAAAAGAATAGATCTTAGTTTTCTTCTATAGTTGTCCTAAGGAAGTTGTCTTCTACTGTATACCACTGTACAATACACAATATCTATAACATGGGTTTCATTCTAAGATGACATATTTCAAAATAAACTATGCTAATTGATTCACATAGAAACATTAACAAATAATTGTACTGCTAATTTACCTGTGTCAGGATCTCAACAATGTACAACAAATTTTAATATCTGGTTCCCCTTACAAAGTGCAGATTCCTATGCCTTGTGTGCTTAAATACTTCTGTTACTTCATTTCTATACAGTATTACTGTACACGTAACAAATTGTTGGGACCTTAACATTGTGCTTTACAATAAAACAATAATAATTTACAGGTATTATCCCTTTTTCCTATAGTACAAAATAAACCTATAAGAAGTACAGTACAGTACTGTACTGTACTGTACTGTACTGTATAGTTGAAACTCTAAATACTGCAGTTCACTTCCTGACCACAAAACTTTTATACCAAAAGAAATTATTTTTTTGAGAGAAACAAACCAAACCTCACCTAGCCACCACAAATGCCTCAACGTGCTGAATGGCTAACCTCAAATGTACAAATTTCTCCTTACCTTGAAGAAATTTAAGTTTATGTCGGATAAGCTTAGTCAATATTTTACCATATTTTAAGGAATGCTAGGAAAATAATTAATTTTATATACTGTATCTAGTTAAGCAAGCATGTAAAGAATACTTCAAATCATTAACAGGCAACTTCACCAGTAAGTTGAATTTAAATATTTTACACCATCTGGTCAAGTCCTCTAAACTTCTATTGTACCTGATCTGCAATCTTAAGGAACATATGAAAGTTCTTAAGCAATAACTCTAATTACCTGTATGGTAAAAACACGACTTATGAACTCTTGGAAAACCTTGCCAAAGAGTGTTGAGAGAACATTGAGTGTGAGCTCTTCCAAGTCTAAACTTGACCAACATTGGCATTTGTTTAGGTGCATTTAATAGCATGCACATGCTCAGTACTCAACAACAATGTGTAATAAAGAACAGACTGACCATCCAACCAGCTAGTAAGCTGACAAGCGGTGATATTGATCAATAAAAATGTAAAAATTCCTAAGGGTTGAACACCATCCTTCTTACATGAAATACTACCCTAAGCATAAACTGACCTAACTCTTGTGGGCTACAGTAGGTTATTTCCAAATACTTTTTCCATGTTTTTTCAAGCCTACCAAGTCAAATTACATATTCCATCCATAAATTTTAAATGTAAGCAAATCTACATGTCCTATTTATTAAACAATCAATCCACTTATTAAACAAAACTCTTTATTATAAGCAATATGGAATGGAAACCTTTCACAGCGGAGTGTTGTCTTCCTTCTGAGATGTTAGAATTAGTTGTCACTGCCTCAAACATGGTATCCATAATCTGGTACTGGGAATTTCTATTAATTATTGTAGTCGATGCTATAATCCACATTTGTACACAAGTTTAGTCAATAACTATTACCATATCATATAATTTTAAATATAAGACAAAGAAATTTAAGAAATTAAATGATCATGAAAACCCCTTGACAATTTGTCAGGTGAAGATATTTAAACAGGATGGATTATTCAGAAATAAAATCATAGCTCACATTTATACTGTTTAAGGTGAACAAGAGTGGAAAGATTTCTTGCTCCTCCACCTGATTCAAACAAAAGTGGAAAATGAAGGATTACAGAACATTATTTAATCGGGTGTCCTTACCTGGAGCTCATGGACACTCACCCCACAAGGGGTCACAGCTCAAGGACGAAGAAGCTGCAGGTCCAGAAAATTGTGAGGACAAACTTTTTCGAAGTGAGGTTGTGAACTCTTGGAACAATCTGCCAGAAAGTGTTGTGATGGCACCGAGTGTGAGCTCTTTCAAGACCAGACTTGACCAACACTGGAGCAGGTTCAAGTACATTCAGGAGCCGGTGCATGCCCAGTACTTGCCAACAGTGTAAAGAGACGGTACCTGCAGCTAGCACAAGTTCATCAGTGGTGAAGAGGATAAAAGTAATAAGAAAGCTACATAATTACAGGGTTGTGTCACCCATGGAAGCACTGTTAAGACAGACAACTTTAACCCTTACAAACTTCTTAAAATATACCTTCATTAACCATTTCATGGTGTTATACCACAATGAGCAACTTTGATTACTAATTTTGGTTACTGGTAACCAATTCATACAAAATTAATTCAATCTGTTCCTATGAAAGAGAAAAGTGTAATAGACAAGTTTCTAGATGTTCCAGAGGCTAACAGTAGTAGATATGCAGATAAAATGGATGTAAAAAGCCATTCCTTATGCATTAGAAATTTCTCAGAGGCCAAGCAAATTGGTATGTTGTAGCTAAGCAGAGCATAGGCAAAATTTAAGCAGAAAAAAATAAAAGGCCGAGTTCAATGATTAACCGTTCAGTTAATTGGCAATATGAATTTTACAAGTGAAGTTCAAACACCCCATTAATGATGAACATATACTGTAAATCCTTGAGCAAACTGATAATTTTTGATATCGATTATAACACAGCATCACCTGATCATGCAAAAATTCCCCATTACCTGATGCATCCTTGGTATTTTTCCATATAAACACCCGTGGTGTTAGGTTGGGCAGAAACGAGTGATTTCCGACAGAAATGGATGTTAGAACCAATGAATCACACTAAAAACCTATGGAAAATTTTTTTTAAGCTTAGGGAGTTGGGTGTTAATTAGAAATTTACAGCATGCTTCACCCCACTTCCAACTACTGATTTTTTTTATCAGCTCTTTTACTATCTGAAACATCCTTCACTCCACTTTGTACCATTTCAAACATCCTTCCCTCCACTTCCTACCACCAAAAATATCCTGCCCTTCAATTCCTACCACAAGAAACATTCTTCCATTCACTTCTATCAACTGAAACATCCTTCCCTCTACTTCCTACCACTTGAAGCAAATTTCAGTCAACTTCCAAATAAAACGCACAAAAAGTCGAACACAAAATTCTGATACTGTGAACTCAACCTTATTCAGGGTTTACAGTTTTTCCAACCTATACTTATGCTCCACACATTAACAGAGGCTAAAACTTAACATAAATATTGTACCGAGTATTCACACCCTGGGCAATAATAACTATGTGAAACACAGCTCACTTCCTTATTAAAGTTTGTTTTGAAGAATTATTTCTAACTACTGTACATATTTACGAGCTAAAGACTGTTGGTTAGTAGGCCTGGAGGTAAAAATGGCAGTATTATCTAGCATTTGTGATGACAGCTACAACTGACATCGGTTAACAAACTTGAGCACTTGAAAACTATCATAAATCAACAATTAACATAAATGGAGCAACAAGTATATTATAGAAAGAAAACACTCAAATTTGATGAGCAATGATGATATAAATGGAGCCTAAGATGAGTGGAGACTAAGAAATACAAATAATAAAATGAATTTGATATGAATAACTATGCCAATGTAGTAGCAAATGATAATGAAAAGTGAACTAATTGATAAAAACAAAGTGCATGTATATAGCAGCACTGAAGTACAATGACTCCATAACATTAACTTCAGATAAAAGGTAAATGTATACAGTAATTTATAGAACACAAATTTGAATCATGAAAGAACAAAAAAAAAAAATTATTAATGCAATACTAATGCAACCTGCAACTATCAATTGCTTCAATACGAGTAAATCTATTAGATCAGCTCTATCATGCTGTACAAAAATATAATAAAATGCTCAAGACCACTTGGAGCACAGCAGACTTACAAAGGTAAATAAACTACCAGGTATTTCTTACAAACTACAAACAGGACATTCTGACTTATTTTTTGAGCAAAAATATTACTAGCAATATTCATTAAAAAATTAGTTTGAAATGGAAGTTTTACCTTAAACTAAATTCAAGCAAACAAGAGTTTATATACACGTGGCTAATCCTCTTGAAAGTGTTGACATCGGCAGGAAAAGTTCTTTATTGTGACCACACTAAAACATTTTTGGGGAGAGAAAGCCAAAGTTCCTATGCAAGTATTGTATAGTGAACTAATACGAGGTGACCTACTAACACCTGGATTAATCAAAAAGGAGAGACTTGTTATGACACTGCAAAAACCCAGCAGAATACTGGATAAATAAATACTGGAGTTTGGAGGCTTAGGAAAGAATCATGGGTTCTGATTAATCTAGATTCATCATCATCGCTGGAAAATCCACCATGACACTGGACCCTCAAGTATAGTACCTTGATTTTGTAATTAAACCTTTAATACTTTGTTTTTCCCTCCATGGCTTGAGGGTGAGCCACATGTAGACTTCCCAAATCATGCCATCCACTTACACACACTGTGGCAACACTTAAAACAATTTATTGAATTCAACATATTGGTTTTGCATTCTAAAATCTTAAAGCATTTTCATTATTTATATTCTAAAATACTTTTATTACAAGCACTCGGGAAACAAGCCAAGATCCCATATCTTTTCTCCCTAAGTCCTAGGCCTAACTGTGATCAGAACTTTCAAACCTTCTCAGATCTTAAATTTGCAATAAATTATTTACAAAACTGATAATGGTCTTAAATAATCTTTGATCCTATATTCAAGCTGTGAAACTTATTGGATTATACACTGTAGTACAAAATATCATGTTCAGTAAAGATATATTTCAATTTTAAAGTTTCAAATTTATATATATATATATATAAAAATATATATATATATATATATATATATATATATATATATATATATATATATATATATATATATATATATATATATATATATATATATATATATATATATATATATATATATATATATATATATATATATATATATATATATATACACACACACACACAGTCAACCTCGCTTTACGTGTCCCACATTCCGCGTTTCCACGCTTTACGTGGTACTCCTGCCAAACAGGAATGCTCACATTCCACGGTGCATGTACCACTTTACGCTGAGGCTGGCGAGCCGCCATTTTTGGATCCAAACCTCCCGCCATCCGCCATGTTGTAAGCGCGCGAGCATGGTGCTACTGCGTCGCCCAGTCATCAAAACATTACCGAAGTTCTTTCACCCGCCACCCACCACAGCCGCCCAAGTCAGTGATAGTGATAATTATAGTGAGGATATGGACTTATATGGACTTTGAGGGGTTTTGACAAAGAGGCCCTGTAAGCCTCTGTGGTGGATAGTGATAATTGATAGGTGAGGGCCAATAATCTGCCCTCTGCCTCGAACCAACCGCCCATCCCGCTGTGCCCAGCCATCTTTTCTACTAATGTAAGTGTTACAAAACCTAATAGATATTTCTCTTTAATATTAATTGTGTGTGCATACCATCATAAAGTTAAGATAATATTTTACTACAAATAAGTTGTGTGTCACAAAAGTGGAGTTTGGGGTCGGCCCGTCTCTATTTCAATTAATCCCATATATATATATATATATATATATATATATATATATATATATATATATATATATATATATATATATATATATATATATATATATATATATATATATATATATATAATATATATATATATATATAAATATATATATATATATATATATACCAATAGAGGATGACATCATTATGACCTGACCTCATGTTTTAAGGTCACCCTGTATATTTAAGCCTCTCTGTCCATGTAATCCAGTTGCCTCTGAAGATGTCTTGAATAAAGACAAAAGCTAAGGTGCCCGCTTTTCCTCTTCCCCGTGATTTTATCAATATATATATATATATATATATATATATATATATATATATATATATATATATATATATATATATATATATATATATATATATATATATATATATATATATATATATATATATATATATATATATATTATATATATATATATATATATATATATATATATATATATATATATATATATATATATATATATATATATATAAAAATAATATATATATATATATATAATATATATATATATATAATATATATATATATATATATATATATATATATATATATATATATATATATAATATATATATATATATATATATATATATATATATATATATATATATATATATATATATATATATATATATATACTATATATTTCCTGAGACAGCATTCCAATTCTGCCTTTGCAAAAAAAAAAAGTATTTAGCAATAGATAATGTACAAAATGTCACTTTTTCAGGGACAATTTAGTGCAGACATATTTGCACGAAGATATTGACAGAGAATTCTTGTTAAGTAGACCTCTTCGAAACACTTTTGAGCTGACCAACTTTCAATGCAGCAAAAAAGTATTTAAGAGCCTAAGTTCAAAATCTCCAATCCAGGAATCTCCAGTCTATGAACCTACATCCATGAATCTTTAGCCCATCAACCTATAGTACACAATTATAAAATCCAAGAACCTTCAATCTAAGAATCTCTGTCAACGAAACTTAAAAAAAAGTATCAGTTAAAGACTCTACATTCTAACAACCTTCACAGAACTTCAAATCAAACAATCTACAACCTAAGAACCTCCATGAAATTTGCCAAGAGCATTAATCCCAGAACCTCCATTCAAAATCGTAAAAATAGACTTCAGTCCATGAACCCGTAGTCATATAACTGTAGTTGAAGAACCTTTAAAGAACTCAATGGTCAAGTACCTTTAGTCCAAAAACTCTCAGCCTAAGAACCTTCAAAGACTATATAATTCAAGAACTTTCAGGTTACAGAACTACTGTATAGTCCCAGAACCTCCAGTCAAAGAATCTAACAGTCCAAGTACCATCAATCCAAGATTCTCCATGCAAAAATCTACTTAAAGTAAACAAGTATCTTACAGTTTCAAGCACAGAAGTGAGGACAGGGAAATACTTTACATAATGCCAACTACTTGCGGCTCACAGCATATGACGTCCTACAAGTGAATATATGTGTATCCTGAATTTCCAATTATACAAATATATACAAATTACATAAGTCTTGGCAGCAGATCTAGGATCCTTGAGAGACATTCTTCAAGGGGTCTGAAGACATAGTGGAAGGATCTAAGCAACTTGCCACCAAAACTTGACAAAATGTGAGTTTCTTCTCCCATATGAAACACTTCCCTCCACTGTCCATAGCTACACATTTTGTGCAGATTAATTTATTGTTCACAAGGCTTTACATACTGTTTACTGCAAATTATTATTGAACACTTCCCTTTCATTGTTAAATTTTCTTTTTCTCTTTTTTCATAATTTAGAAAACTTTAATTTCATAAAAGATTTCAAGTTCTATTTGTCACATTAATGTTTCTTTCACTCTGACTTAAGCCATTATATTTTATGCAATGTTATTACCTGTATTTCAAATTCTTATTATCATATTTCATTTTGCTTATCCTGACAACATTCACAATTATTTAAGTAAAATAAAAGTATCAACATCATTACACGTCCGTACTCTTCACCAAGTCCACACAACTTAGAGAATAGGAAGATGCGAGGCACACTGCTAACATATTTTTACACTTCATACATTGACACCATATTTCCCACTTCCATTATTTTCATAATTTACAAGTAAATATATCACTTAAATTGTCACCATAAGCCACAGAGTAAAATTTTTTACATTAAAAATTATACAGGAACAATGGTGAATAGTGGAAATGCATGGGATGAGAATGGTCGCCTCACATCAAATAGTGACCCAGGGCTCGAAGACCATGAAGCAGCTCTGCCTGAAGACGTGCCTCCAGGACAAGAATCATCACATGGGCCTGAAATCAGATATAAGTAAAGATTAAACATCTTCACAGCATGATGATGTTCTCAACTTTATTGTTATGTCCCCAGAAAGAAGCATTTTATTGTAAGATTCAATATATAAATACAACCGTAAAGTACAGTATAACAATTCCCCAACTTTTTGCAAATTTACAATTCGTGAATACACATTTACCAGTTATATAACCTTAAACTGTTAGTGATCCATCTCCTAGATAATATATTAACAAATAGTTAATGACTTACATAAAAAAATAATGATTTAAGGTTGTCTGGAAAGACAATTGGATTGGAGGTACAGTAATTATGTATCTAAAGCTAATACAGATGTAAGAAGAAAATAATACTTTGTATCTTTGTATATTTCAATTTATTTTTTATCCCTTACCCATAGCTTCTTGTTTTTATTTTTTATTAATTTATTTTTTATACACAGATCTCTTGTTTGTATTGCAGAAGTGAAAGATTGCTCCTGCCTGAGATTATAAAAATCTACAGGTGCAATACTTACTTTTTCACTCTGCAGGAAGCCCTTCATAATGGCTGAGGCAGCATCTCCACATGATAACTTCTCTGGGTAACAGGCAACAGTTTTCAGAAACATCTTGAGATTTCTCTCCAGCAGCTGGTTTATCTGGCTGTAGTCATAATCATCATGTCTGAAAACCAATAATCAAATTAATCTTTCTGTCGTTAAATGCTGGGAATATTAGAGTGGTGGTGGTTCAGCAGTAGTGCACTTGCCTCTCACCACTACAGTTGAAGGTTCAAATCCCTGGGCCAAATATGAGAAGGGTGTTATACAGTGTGATCCAACCAAATATTATTGCTTTTCTTTGGATATTCCAGTTTATTCCTGCACTAACACTGGATAATGAAGGTCATAACAAAGAATACACCAACTGTGACTGCCCACATGGCTTGTAAGTTGTTAATTGGCAGAAATGCTACTTATAAAATATAAATAACTACTACCTGTATATAGAACTTTAAATGCCCTCAATCCAAAATTTTAGTTGCAAAAGACATATTCTTTATGGATGACCTCTAAAGCCTAGTAAGAATGCTTGGAGATGGTAACAACAAAGAGCAAAAGCATACATTATGTATTATGTAATATTACAAAGTGAAGGAAATTTGTTCCAGTCTTTAGTAAAATGTTTGGTAACATCTGGTGTCTACCCCAGTGTTTTGGGGTAGACACCACTTACAACACTTTGGATGCTATGTTTAATTCATCCTGATTGTTATAATTCATTACTAAATGGCTCTAATCTTTCTAAATCCCACAAAACACTGTGCTGAGGTATTTTTTAAGAGTATTGACAAAGCATGGCTCACCTTATACCATACAAGCAGTGCAGGTAATTCCACACCCCACGACGGAATAGGAACGTATCCACATGCAACTTGTGGCCACAAGTGTAGTATGTTAGATTATAAGCAGTTTTGAACTTGTCATCTAAAAGATCACCAACTTCATTGTACAACTCACTGACAAGTGAGAAGCCATGTTCTTCCCATGAACAATCCTGGAAAGAAAAATATGTTAAGTTTACTATCTCATTAACAATGAAGGCTCAATTGTAAAATCATGTTTTATAACCAAGTTAGGATCAAGTAACTCAGTATAATAAGCAAGTCTTGAAGTTGTTACTCTGTGGCCCTAAAGTGTGACAAAGATCTAAAAGCCAAATATCTGATTAAAGGGTAACCCAAAACATATAAGTCTTTAAGGGTCTCGTATCACAAAGAGAACACTGCAAGGTTAGAAGAGGAGGAAATCGTTCATGCTATGCACAGTAAAAGGTCATCCAGTGTCAGATTTACTCATTTTCATTGCCTTTGGTTACAACCTGTAGTCTTACTGAGGATATATAGTGCAGTACACAGATTTTGACAGTTAAAAAAAGAAAAATTAACAAAGTTAAGACAAGGTGATACCACTGACTCAGACAATTTTGAATAAGTTCAAATAATCCCCTCAAAAATTAAATCTTTTTAGCTGCATCAGTCAGCTCTATAAGTGCTATTCCTGACTGAGCAACTGACAATGTTTTTCTCCCATACAATCAGTAAGGTGACAAAGAACAATTAGCTAATGGCCACCTTCATGCCCCCAGGTAGTGGAGACCAACAACAAAATAAATGTACAGTTCATATAAAAAAGTAAATTGTATGACCATTGATAAAAAGCTTGTTTTAATCACCGATAAATTTTCTTTAAAGAAATCGCTGTTTTACTCAGAAAAACACTTTCTGTGGAAGAAGTTTAATGTTTCATGAACTGGAACATAAGCAGTCAGTACTACACTGGACAAAAAACTTTTAAGGATCAATACTCGTACTGCACAATAAATACAGGGTATAGATGTATGTCAGTAACTAAACATACTTCTCTTCTGCGTT
The DNA here is from genome assembly GCF_018991925.1 of Homarus americanus. NCBI lineage: Eukaryota > Metazoa > Arthropoda > Malacostraca > Decapoda > Nephropidae > Homarus > Homarus americanus. The sequence continues at coordinate 1,461,508 of NW_024745671.1, forward strand.
TTACCATTATACAGTATGTATAGTCTCGTTCAAGATTCTTCGAACACTGCTGGAGACAGCTGGCAACTCAAGGCCGTTTGTTTACTATAGTACGTAGTATAATACAATACGAAACAACAAAGCCCAACCATTAATTAAGCAACAGGGAACTAAATAACCAATCACCTATAACCTTTTACATTCATTCATAATTTATAATACGTGCTATAGTAAACAAACGGCCTCGAGTTGCCAGCTGTCTCCAGTAGTGTTCGAAGAATCTTGAACGAGACTACCTGAGATAAGACCCTTACCTGTGATTTGAGTGTGGGGACAGGTGACTTCTCTCCTCTCTTGTGAAAGTCTACATACATGAACTCTGGATCTGGTGACAAGTGGCCATACCGGGAATGAGCAGCATTGGTGCACTCCACTTCTGGAGTTGAAATGTTGGCTGTCTGCTTCTTGAGCTTTTCAAAACTAAAAATATATCTTAATTTATTATTTGTTTCAAATTGAATGTGCTTTTCTAATTTGATACATATAATTATAGTTTAGCATATAGAACAGATAACCATTTTAACATAACTACCGTAATTAATTGCGGAATATACATCTATTAAAATACGAAAAACCTGTTCATATATTATATAGCAACATCCTCTAACATATGACTGTTTATGCCTTACCTTTCTCTTGTTAATTCTTCAGAAATACAAGAATAATCTGAATGAGAGAGTGTAAGGGATTTCATGCGTTCAAGAAGAATATCTACTCCTCCTTCACTTAACTCTCGACTACTGGGTGACCCTGAAGAACATGCCTGTTAAAAACAAATACATTATAATAATACAGTACAGTGTATGTAAGTGTTCTTAAACTTTATGTAAATAAAATAGATGCAATGTCTTACTAATATAACTGTACAGAACAGTCCAATCTGGTACACAAGTAATGCATGCATTTAATCATGAATTGAAATTAAAAAATAAATAAAAATTGAACAAATTATATATATTGCAGTGAAATGTTTTTCAGTACTGTACAGTACTATAAGAGGTAACACAAGAAATTTAGTGAGTGAAACCTTTAATGTAATGAGATAATTGATACCTGAACAAATGGTGAGGAGTACACTTCTATTTCACCAGATGCAGCCTCAATACCACACCCGTGCACATAGGATGACAATGCATGGAATTGAGCCATTATACAAATAGCGTGTGCTATCTCACTAACTGACCAACCACTCTTCACCAGTTTCTGGAGAAAAGAAAACAAAACTCTATATTAATAAACATAATTTGGTGCAATTCATGCCATACTTATCAACAAGTTCTGGGGAATTTATACCCTATATACATTACAGTACTGTACTGTATTACATTTAATGTGTGATAATTATTCTAGTACTGTACAGTACAGTGCAGCATATAACTTCACTATTTCAAGTAGCAGTTACTGCCTCTTAGTAATACTGACACAGTACCGTATATATATATATATATATATATATATATATATATATATATATATATATATATATATATATATATATATATATATATATATATATATATATATATATATATATATATATATATATATATACACACACACACACACACACACACAGTATAGTCTTGGTTTACGCGGATTTTGTATATGCGGTTGGTCATTTACGCGGCACATGTCCAGACGTGCCAATTATTAGTTACGCGGTATATTCCTGAATTTAGTGGGAAGCAGCGTAGACAAGCTGTGCACTAGGTCGCTCTTACGTCACCGCTGATGTCAGATGACATTTCGGACTGTGATTGAGCCACGCATCCTTACCACCCACGCATCCCCTCCACCGCGAGCTGTGATTGGTCTATTTAACCTTGCTCGCCCAGTCAACAAAACATTACCGAGTTCTTCACCCGCCACCCACCACAGCCAGCCCAAGTCAGTGAGGATATGGACTTTGAGGGGTTTGACAAGGAGGCCCTGCTAGCCTCTGTGGTGGATAGAGAGATACAGGTGATACAAGTGATACAGGTGAGGGACAATAATATGCCCTCTGCCTCAGAACCAACCCCCCATCCCCGTGTGCCCAGCCAACTCTTCTACTAACGTAAGTGTTAAAAAACCTAATATTATTGATATTTCTCTTAAATATTAATTGTGTGTGCATAACATCATAAAATTACGATGCTATTTTTACTAAAACGTACGTATTGTTTCGGAAAAAGGGTAGTCTGGCGGTCGGCCCAGTCTCTATTTCAATTAATCTCATATGTTCTGTTATTTCGTTTACGCGTTTCACGTTGTACGCGGACCTTCATGGGTTTAATTGACCGCGTAAAACGAGACTATACTGTATATGTGTGTGTGTGTGTGTGTCTGCTAACACTGTTGATCAATAAGTTATGTAGACATACTCAGCAAACTACATACAGTCCTATATTATTTTTATTTATTTATTTATTTATTTATTTTATTTTATTTTATTTATTTTTTTTTTATAATATTCGCTACTTATCAACTTACTAGCCGTAAGTAACACTGTAAAGGTGAAGCCTTCCCCACTATATGAAATGCTTCATATAAATTATCAGTACTGTAATGTTCATCTCCAGATGACTTTTTTACAGTAATACTAACCACTCACATCAGATTAATCCTGGTCTAATATAAGTGAGCAATACATCCTTCTGTACTTGTAAACACTCAGTGCTGCCAAAATTTTAAAATTGGGACATTGTTCAAGTGAGATACAGTAAACCCTCAATAACTCGGCACATATGGGGCTTTGGCCTTGCCGAGTTATCCCAAATTCCGACTTATCGAGGCACTTCCCCCCCCCCCTACAAAACTACAATAAAAAATTATCAACCCATATATGTGTACATGTAATTACTAAATGTAAAAAAGTAACACTTACCAGCACTGCAGGCAAAGAATAAAGCATCACAGCAGGTGATGAAGGTGACCAGATAGGCCGAGATTTTCCCAGATAAATTTACATATCTCGGCATATCCATGCCGATTTATTTGAAATTCCGAGTTATTAAATACCGAGTTATCGAGGTTTACTGTACTGTAGTGAAGGCGAGTAAAAGGACACTGACCTGTACGTGGTGTTTATCATAGAGCCAGGGTTGGTGTGCCAGGACCAAGTTAGTGTGGTGAAGATCCTGTAGTTTCTTGGGAGCATATTGAAGGCCCTGGAGCCACTCCTCAGGGCCACCAGCTTCTAAAAAGGCTGTCTTCTGCTCCTCCACCAGGTAGCTGCAGTCATGTCGACATGCTGCCTGAGAATGACAAACTAAAATTATTCCACTTAAAATACCAGCTGGCAAATATAACTACTCTTCACCCTTAAGGGAACTTCTATACTGTACATGTACCATGCATCTCCTGTAATGAATCTAGTAATCTAGTACAATTAAAAAGAATAAACCATTTTTCAAAATAAATTTTACAAAATTGACTTGGTTAACAATTTGGGACCTGGAACCTAAGGTATCACTCACTAGACTGTCTGGCCATATGTGAGTCACACAAGAATTGTACTGTATCAGTTTATAAGAAAATGGGACTGGAATTGACCTTGAAGTATTGGTAATATGGTAAATGTGACCACAATTGTCTTTATATTTCACAGAAAGACTATACAAGTGGATAAAAGTGCTCACATGTGAAGCCTGTATGTATTACCAGTACAGTATTACCTGTAGCTACAAATATGAAGCTACAAAAATAGGGGACCCTAACTAGACTGTCTTGACTGAAAATGCCAAGTGTTGAACTTATAAGATATCTTTTTATGCTTTATCCACATACTGTACTGTACCATGCCATATTAAAAACTCCCAGATGCACTGAAGGAGGGAGGTATGTGAGCTTGGATGTGCAGTCCAATTCTCCCCTCCCCCCTTCCCAGACAGCAGGGGACAAGAAAGCATCAGAAAAATGGTTTAAATGACAGATTTCATTGCTTGGGACTCCCATTATACTGTTTTCAAAATACAGTTGAGTCTAGATTTATGCGGTTTTGGTTTATGCGTTTGGTCATTAACTCGGTGCCTTGCCAGAATTGAAATGCTTTAATTACGCGGTAAATTTGGTCATTTATGCGGAGAGCAGCTGGCTGTCCAGCCGCGCGCTATTTTGGATTCAAACCTCCCGCCATCCCGCCATGCCTGACCACAAGCGGGGGGAAGCGGCGCAGGGAGGGGTGCGCAGTATGTCGCTGTTGCGTTATCGGTGACGTTGTATGATGTATCGGACTGTGATTGGGCCACGCATCCTTACCTCCCTCCCCCGCTAGCTGTGATTGGTTTAATGTAATATGACGTGCCCTGCCACGGGAGGGAAGAAGTCGCTGACCTAGCAGGGCCTGTCTCATTAATCTCAGTCCACGTATACAGCTCTCTCTTGTGCCCGCTATTCCCCTCACAACTCACAATGACTGCCGCAGGACCCCCACCACCAGAGAAAAACATTGAAAAACCTGGACCAAGCCATGATAATGTGAAGGAAATCATCGAGTTGGGGGAGAAACTTAAGCTCATCCTTGACAACGACCCAGACAAGCATCGGTATGAAGTGTCTAATAACCATCTGACGAAATTTATGGAGCCATATATCCAGATCTATCTCGACAACATCAATGCTAGTCGTCAACGTAGTATTGAAGACTTCCTCGGCCGCAACCCACCACAACCACAGCCAGCCCAAGTTAGTGATAGTGACGATATGGACTTTGAGGGGTTTGTCTGGGAGGCCCTGCAAATCTCTGCGAGTAGTGAAAGTGAAAGTGATTCACCGGAGGGCAACTAATCTGCCCTCTGCCTCGGAACCAGCCGCCATCCACGTGTGCCGACCCAGCTTTTCCACAAGCGTAAGTGTTAAAAAACCTAATATTATTGATATTTCTCTTAATTATTAATTATGTGTGCATACCATCATAAAATCAAGATGTTATTTTTACAACAACGTACTTATTGTGTCGGGAAAAAGTGGAGTTTTTGGGTCGGCCCAGTCTCTATTTCAAATAATCCCATATGTTCTGTTATTTCATTTACCGGTACGCGTTTCTCGATTTACGCGGTACTCCACGGGTTCAATTGACCGCGTAAATGAAGACCCAACTGTAGCTGTAAATAAGCAGCACAATGCACTACAAATAACCATGCCAGGACGAGGTCACTGTACCTCCCTCTCCTGTCCCCTGGCAATGGGCCACAATACCCAAGTTGATACTGTGACACATTTCTTTATAGTTTGCTTGCAGTCCTGGGTAGCTACATCATGTATGAATTCTTACAGCCTAACCAACTTCATGAAGCCAATGACACACTGACATTACTGTAAAATTCCAATCTAGAGCTTTGAATGTGTATATGTAATTTTCTAAATGGCTCAAAACAAATACTGTACATTTAATACTTTGGTAAAAATATTTCCTCAAGATTGTACCAAGATGATTAATGACCAGAGGCAGAGGTGTGGGTCATATGGGTTTAGTAAAATTCATGAACGATAGATGTTGTGTGATAAAATAATACATTATCTATTTACATATCTGATGCTATGTTCCCCTCCAGGATAGGGATGTTATAAGCGACTGAAGATCAAGTCTCTGATACACAAAGAGACATCATGGCCAACACCTCATTTTACCATCTTTCACTTTCCTACCTCTATGCAGTGCCGGATTTAGACCTATGGAGGCCCATGGGCAGCCTCTATGTGGAGGCCCCCCTCATTATAACAACCCAAGAGGGTGGGATGGCGAGTGAAGCGAGCCTAAACATCTGGGAGTTCCGGGGGGTGCTGTAAACCTCCCGGGAAAATTTTGAAATTTGAGCACTTCTTTGGAGAATTTTGAAGCCATATGCAGTTATATAAAGGAAATTAGAACATTGAGAAATTTTTAATTAACTGTATATTTATTGATAGTGTACAAATTCCCAACACACACACACACACACACACAAAAGTGAGACATGACTGGAGTCATTCATGTGGTTTCAAGTCGACCAGCCCTGATATGTGGAGGCCCCCAGATTGTGGAGGCCCCTGGGCAGCTGCCCACTTTGCCCACTCCTGAATCCGGCCCTGCCTCTATGATTTGGCTAACCATTCTGCAGCTGGGTCAACTAAGTGGTACCCCCACTTAGTCGTGCTGTATACACTCAGCCTCACTTCCCTCTTCAAAAAAAAAAACCATTATATCACCTATCCCTACTGCTCCATCAATCAACAAGTACAGGGGATCTACATCAGTCAAAATCAATAACTTTATTGCATTGCTCCCTTAGAAACTGAGAGCAATGGCCATAAAGAAAAAGCTTATTTCACCTACAGGGGTATTTATCGACACCTCCGTTACATACCTTCAGTAGCTGCCAACACTTCAATTACACAAGTTAGTTACTTGGGCTCATACTGGGTGAATGTTTCAGCTACGTGCATCCAGATCATTATGCTTATATAATACTACAGTAATTAGCATTAAAGTGGGCACACTAGTGGCTGCACTGAGTGAGGACATCTTGATCTGCTCAATGGTTGCCAAGTGTCACTCAAAGGTCAACATGCTTGGAGACCTGAAAGACTATTTGTTGAAAAATTCTGTACATCTGGTTATCACCCAATTGAAGCTCAGCCACTACTTACTCAGGATCACCCCAAGATTAGAAACCCCTGTTTATTTCACCAGGAGATTTAACCACCGTAATGCTAACCTACAGTAACCTAACCTAATCCCCTAAGTAGCATTTGAATCCCATCAATAAACCATTTTTCTGATGCTTTCTTGTCCCCCTGTTATCTGAGAGGGTGGGGGGGGGGGGAAATAGGATTGCACATACATGCTCACACACCTCACTCCTTCAGTGTGTGAAATAAACTGGGGTGTCTAATCTTCACATGAATCCTTACTTGCTCTATAATTTTCACTGGTGCTAAATGCATATGGTTAAAAGTGAACATAGTGATAGTCTTGGGTGAAATTTACTCAACACACTACCCTGGCAATTTGAAAGAGAGAGAGAGAGAGAGAGAGAGAGAGAGAGAGTACAGTACAAAAAGTAATACAGTACTCAGGGTACAGTCCCATCTTGGCAACTTCATGCAGAGAAACAAATGAAGACAAACATTAACAGAAATATCACACACACACACACACACCAGCATTACCCAACTCAACTAAAGAATCTGTCTCTCAGTTACTGTACTCTGTACTTGTTTTATATACCTGTACAATTAAGGGATCACCAGCTTATTCTAACAGAGAGTATCAGAGAAGAATGTGAAGAAGGTAGAGGGAAGTGAAGTAATAAAATTATGGGCAAAAGATGAAGGAGAGGTAAACACTTGGTAAAAAACACTTACAATGAAATAACTAAATTAAACCTACCATAATAAGTAGGAAATGTCTCACAATCACGTCTACCAACCCTAGCGAGACAACACACTTATTCAATTCCAAATTCACCAGACCCCTCCTGAAAGATACTTGTTACCGAGTGTACAATGTGCTATAAGGGGAGGGGGTGAATACCTCAAGCCTGTTAACTAGTGACAGAGGCAGGGAGTGTAAGGAATGAGAGGGGGAGGGAGGGGAAGGAAGAGGGAGGAAGAGGAGGGAGGGGAAGGAAGAAGAGAGGGGGAGGGAGGGGAAGGAAGAAGAGAGGGGAGGAGAGGAGAAGGGAGAGGAGGGAGGGGAAGGAAGGAGAGGAGGAAGGAAGGAAGGAAGGAAGGAAGGAAGGAAGGAAGGAAGGAAGGAAGGAAGGAGAGAGGAAGAGGAAGGTAGGGGAAGGAAAGAGATGGGGAGGAATGTGAAGGAGAAGGGGAAATAGAGAGGAGGAAGATGAAGAAATAAGAGCATTAAGGGTAAGCAAGAAGGAGAGGAAGGAAAGAAGGAAGACGGGGAGGGTGAAAGGTAGCAGCACAAGGGTGTGTGTGTGTGTACAACTGGGCTGCCTGGGTCTAGCTGTACATATGGCACAGTTCCTTGGCCAGGCCGGGATAATCCGCACCGAGGAGGAAAACCAGATCAATGTCCTCACCCTTCTTCCCTCCCATCACCTGTCCTGAATTCGGCCCTGTTCGTTCGTGTGTGTGTGTGTGTGTGTGTGTGTACATTTACATAAGGCTACCAGAACGTACACAGACCACGAGGAACACTTACATAAACACCAACACAAAGGAGTACAGAAATAGTATAAATACATAGAGGATCGCTTGAAGAATCTCCACTCCACACAAATAATAATAAATTAATTTGATAAATAATGATGTTTATATATACCGCACAGAGAATATACAGTACCAGTGCCACAAACTCCCCGCAATAATGAATCACCCGTGAAAAAACTATACCGTTTTCACACTATTTAAGCATTAATCATGTTATCTTCCTATTTCAAGATCAAGGCACTATCCTATATTCCCCTTTAATTTGTTATGATAGAGCGGATTATGCTAACGAGACAAATGAGAGGTCGAGAGTTCTTCCTTGGGCCTTTAAAGCATAAGCGGCTTTGTTAACGTACTAAATTATCTCTACCTCCAATCTTTCTCTTCTTGACGTCAAAGTATTTATTAACCTATATTAGTTTTGTAACGATTGAAAGGGACAATAAAAATCCTTTCTAAGAATAAAAGAAGAATTCGTGACAATTACCCACTGTATATTACCAACCACCAGCATCCTGCATTAAAAAAAATCTGAATGAGAGAGAACGGGTGCGGGGTATACGGCGCTAAAATCACTCGGCGGGACCCGTCTTGGCATCCTACCAACCCTACTGACGACACATCAATACCACAGGCCACTTCCCCCGGCCTTGGCCACAAGTGCTGGGGATAGGCCTACGAGAGGGGAGATCTGAGGGTGGGACAGAAGGAGGACGGTGAAAGTTGAGGAGAAGAAAGCTAATAATAATAATAATAATAATAATAATAATAATAATAATAATAATAATAATAATAATGTAGAGACGGTTTCAACGATATAAATCAATTTACTCTCTACCACTGTTTGTATACCTTCACTATCTACGTGCTATACGTAAATTCTGAATCATTGTGAACTTATATGACGAATTTGCTATATGTGTATCTACAGAATATATCTATCTATTTGGGTTTCTATCTATCTATATATCTATCACACAGTCGTCACTTATCTCAGAGACCTACAACAAGTACAAGTGGTTAAGACTGTAGCGTAATAGTGTTAGTTGTGGAGAGAAGGACCGTAACTAGTGTCTGATTAAATGCTGCATATGGTTCTAGCGGTGGTATTCTGGGGTCATGTGAAGATAGGCACTGCAGCTTATTTTAGAAGATGATTACACCACAATAATGATAACCTAATCTAACCAAACACACCCTAATCTAAACGAACACAACCTAACCTTACACTACCCCGCCCAAGATAGGTGAAATAAGCTGGGGAGAGGGAGCTAATCTTCATGTGATGATATTTTCCGATATTTTTGGCACCTCAGCTCAAGATAACCAGTTATATATAGTAAATATTCTTTCATCTTCGGCCACGAGTAATATTTATCGTCCCAGCCTTCGTGTATCAGGACCTTGATCGACTTTAGTGATATCGCCAAGTATTGACCTAACTCAATTGTTTCCTCTGGCTGTAAATAAGGAAGGAATATCCATCATATATATATATATATGCCATACATTGTACTCATTCACCCGACCATGGTAGTCACCCCAGGGGAACCTCGACCTATACCTACGCCATTACCCCCCCATCCTTCCTCTTCTCCCTCCTCCTCATTCCTCTTCCCTTCTTCTCCCCTTCCTCTTTCTCTTCCCTCTCTCCTCATTTTCACTCCTCTTCTTCCTCATCACTCCTCTTCCTTCTTCTCGCCCCTTCCCCCTCATCCTCCTCCTCCCCTGCCCCCCATCCTCCTCTTCCCCCTCCTCATCCTCCTCCCCCGGTTCCCCGTCACCTCCCTCTCCCAATTCGTTGAAATTATGGCCATACCGGGAACAGTAACCCCACACCAACTAGTACAGAGTTACTCTCCCGGTAGGACCATTTATCAGGGAGAACCTCGATGATTTCGGGGAATTGAGAGGAGAGGAAAGGAGGGAGGTGAGAGGAAAGATGATGAGAGGAGGGAGGGGAGATGGGGAGAGAAGAGGAAGAGGAAGATGAGAGGAGTTTTTTCTTAGTTTAACAAATTTATTGACAAAGTTTGGAATACAATTTGCCTATTCTGAGTAATTCAGTCAGGTCTTGACACTGAGGGTGGTATCACTTCTCACTGCCACGCAGGACAGAGGTTCGTACACAAAGAAATACATCATATTCATTAGCAGTATATATAGGGCAGAGTCGTGTGGGTGATGTCACTGTTCGCTGCCATGCAAGACAATGGTTCATATACATTGGACGTCATATTCTAATTGAAGACTAATCAGTGTGGGCTAGCAAATTTGGGATAAACAGCAAGAATGTCCTCAAGCACCCCCGATTCAATGTAGTAATTACAAAGTTCATGATACAATAAGCCAGGTGGTCTGAAGTCTTTGACAGTGTCACATTCAATAATATAGTGTTCAAGTGTATGCTTTAAACTTTAAAGGTTTATCACAAAGTTTACATGCTGAGTGTTCCGGTAGAGAGGGCGGAAAGGGTGGGTAGGAAAGAGGAGTGGAGAGATGTACTTAGACACACACAGACATACAAAAACACTTAAGACATACAGACAGACGCAGAGAGAGAGATTAGACATACAGACATCAATATAAGCTATAAGGTCGTACGGTATCGCTCATAACTTAGGCCTGTACTGCACCACCCCTTCAGGACCTCCCAGTACCAACACCCGCCAGGAGGGTTGCGTTACTATTCTAGGCCATCCTGCCCTAAAAATACCGCCAGAGGTCAAACACAACATTCTCCCGCGGCCTCCATCAACCTCGGCAAGTGGGGGCCGCATTCTTAAAACATTCCTGAGAGACTGTGGGGGTAACAGTTTGCATTTACCCGATTCACTTATGACACTAAGGTAGATTCCCATTGGTTCTTTAGTTAGAATTGTACCGGTATTTTTAACTGACAATGTGAGGATAAAGGTAGATTCTCATTGGTTCTTTAAGTAAAATTGTTCTCTTAAATGGCAATGTTTAGGATGTATCTACTTGAGGTACTTAAAGTGAGCTATCAAGGTGAATCTTTACTTAATTAGATACACGTGGACGCCTTCTGTTTCCAGAGTGTTTTAGCACATATCTCCTAGTTTGTTGCCATAATCTTACAGTGTGAGGTGAAGGGTCAAATTTTACTGAAATAACAATCTCAATGTCGTAAGTTGGGTGAAGCAGTTAGATATTACTGTTTTTGGCTACGGGAAAAGTAAAAGTTGAACAAAACGTCAGAATCCAAGACTCTGACCTCCACCAAATCCCGCCGAAGGTAGAGGACATCTGCTTATCCCCCAGTCCGCGCCTGTGTTCCTGTGTTCGAAGTGCAGGTGAAAGTGGACGAATACTGTGTACCCTGCTCACATAACGAAGTACAGCGTCTATACTTCTCAGTCCTTATTAGCTGTAAACTACCTATCCACACAGGGTTATATTATACTGTATTTACTTTATATGTGTGTGTCTTTTCCCGCCAACTTGAGAGAGGCAGTTGGGTGGCGCTATCTAGGTACAGGAACTCGCAATACTGTCATAAACACCCCGCTGTTTTTATTGTTGCACCTCTCACGAGTTTTAACTTTATTTTATCTTTAACCGTTTTATAATTACCAGATTGCATTAGTCATGTTACCAATATATCTACCATCTTGTTTAGTGAAATTTACACAACCATCTAGTGATAACAATGATCATATAGAATCTAAAAGCCCATTATTGAAGAGTTACGTTTAGTGTACTAGACGTGTCCAAAGACCAACTGAAGCGCAACAGCTTCTCACTGCGTATTGTGGACGCATGAAAACAGCCAGGGAACATGAGAAGGTGGTCAGGCCAGGAAACGTGTTGACCTTCGGGAGACTGACTCAACAAGTACAGATGCAGATCACGATGGTATATGCGATTACAGAAGTGAATATCCCTGATAATGTAGCACCACCAGACCGCTCACTCTGGTGGTACAGTACCATGTGATATTGTCATAACTCAAGAAGTACAACACCAAATTGATATAAAAGCTTACTCCATTGTTTATTTGTTGAATTTTACCGTCATTATTCGAAGGATCAGGTAAAAATTAAGAAAACCCAGTTTATTTCACCTGATGATTAAACATGTTAACCTAACCTATTCTAACCTAACCACCCCCAGGCAGAAATAAGTTGGGAGAGGGGTGGCTAATCTTCACGTGACCCAACACAAATAATAGTAACAAACTATAAACACACATGGCGGGAGGGGGGAAGTGGGGAGGTCACATATCTCGTGTGTGGCAGCAGCTCTGGGCGGGGCCATGATGGGCGGGACTAGGCGCAGGCGTCCAATAACCTGCCGACCTACATATTGTGGGTAGTGGTGTGACAATGAAGAGGCCCACTACACCCCTCCCAATGGAAAAAAACCAGCGGTCAGACTCCTTTCGGTTAAAACACATCCCAGGAATACTTTCCACCGGACAAAATTCCTTTAGTTCGAGTTAGTAGTCATAATACTTTAGTTAATATTAGGTTGAGTTGTATTCTTTATATTCATATAATAAAAATAAAATAATAATATACAGTAATAATACCGGTAAAAATAATATACGTAACTAAAAAAAAAATCAGCAACTATTAAACGCCAGACAAAGCATTCCGATCCCAATACGGAGTTCCAGATAGTTCATGGACTCGTGCAGAGACAAAACCCTCTCGCTTGATGTCTTTTATAGTTATCCAATAGCGTGTATGTGATCCTCCGCTGCCAATCAGAAGAGGTGGCTAAAAAAAAAGAAAAAAGCGAAGCGGTTTTTTATTACGAGAAAAAATAGGCTCATGTACAGATTAAACACCCCCAGTCTATTTTACTTGATTATTAATTAAGAAACCTAACGGTAACGTAACAATCTAATTAACCTCACGTTAATCTACCCAAATCTAACTAATCTACGCTAATTTAACCTTACACTAATCTAAACAAACTTAACCTAACCTAACCCTCCCCAGGTAACGTTAGGTCAGTGAATCATTATTTGCAGTAAGCTGGGGTGTCTAATCTTCACGTGATCCAAAAAAAGAAAAAAATTATTATTCCACAATCATTCCGTCTCAGATCAATCCTCATTCACTCGTTGTCTTATTCTATAACATTTTATTTTTCCCTCCAGAGAAAATAAACAAACAAAAAACGATAACCTCACTACTATTCAATTCCAAATCAATTCTTTCTCAATCTCGTCCAGTGACACTTTACTTCCTCCCTTGGCGGATAGAAATGGAACGTTGCCAGAAAGTGGAATTGTGTTCAGAAAATAGAATAATGTTAATGGATATAGTTTTTTTTCCCACTGGATAAAGGAAAGTATGCAAGAAAGAGGGGAGAACATCTAACTATGCAATGAAATAAAGTGTTTACAAAGAGACAACTACAATATCTACAGAATATTATGTTTACAAAAATAGGAATCTGTAGCTTACCAGCATAGTTTACAATGTTTAGAGAAAGTAGGTTGTTTTGTGAGTTCAGGAAAGTATTAACAGAACACGACCCTCGGTATCTGGGGTGTGGTAGGTGATGATGTTGAGAGTATAGTGTGGTAGGTGATGATGTTGAGAGTATATGGTGTGTTGTGGTGGCATACAGGGCGCGTAAGGCGTGGCAGGAGTAGAGAGGAATGCACGGGTGAGTGACCCCATACATATATAATGTCATTATGTATACCTTCACGCCTCCCCCAACCATGCACAATCATTCACATTTGATTTACTTTCTGACTGATTGGTAACTTGGCTGAGTTGGCTGGTTGAGTGGCATTTACTGACAAACTGAGTGACTGACTGACTAGTTAAATGAGTAAATGAGTCACCGAGTGACTGCCTGACAACTCAAGTGACTTGACTGGATCAGATCACTGACGTAGATGACTGACTCACCGACTCACTACTGCAAATTTCTTACCGCAGTTGTATATTCCAGGATCTGTCCTCTCACATCAAGTTTAATAAAAAATAAATAAACTATTGTCTACACAAAATTATGCATAAGATTTGTGTACAACAGCCTATATATATATGGGAGATATTTTTGTTTTTGTATAATATATCCATAAAAGGTTATTTCCAAGGATATCTTAAGTTTTTTATCACGATCAAATGAGTTAACCGTTATTATTATTTTCATTATTATTATTATAATTTTGTCGTTGCTTGTTATTATTTTTTGGTTATTATTATTGTTATTATTATCATCATTGTTGTTGTAGTGGTTATTACTAATATAAACTTCTTATGCTGTTAAATTTTACTTTCTTACAACATTTCGGTACAAATTCACTTTCATTAAGGGGTAATTCTTAAGGTTACTCTACAATCCGTTGTTTCAGTTTCGTCGTTTTCAGTTTATAAAAACCGTCTCACTTACACTAAAGAAGGAATACCAGTACAGGTCTCAGCAGGTGCCCAACAAGGTAGGCATATGCCGTAAGTATTTATTATGTGGTGGTCGCCTCCTGGACAACCTTGACCCAGTGTAGGGCTGGCTGTGTCCGCCTCTCACTGGCGACTAGTTGGCGCCACACCACGAAAAAAACACCACCACCTGACCGCCACCAGCCCGCTGTGGCCACACTACCACTCCCCCCACTTCACCAGGCCCGCCGTGGCCACACTACCACTCATACCACCACCAGGCCCGCCGTGGCCACAATACCACTCATACCACCACCAACCCACTCATCTCCCTGGTGTGGACTGTCAGCTGGAGGTTGTGACACTTTATGACTTACTGTTGTTTGTGTAATATTCCTGCATTGTTTTTTTGGGGGGTGGGGAGAAGGACTCGCACTAAGGGTCACCTAATGATTAAACATCTGAACGCTATCCTGACCTAACCTAACCTATCCTAAACTAATCTAACCTACCCAAACATGACCCGAAATTACCTAAGCTAAATAAACCTTATCTAACCTAATCTCCCAGATAGTGGCTGAGTTTTTAATCATGAGGTGAAATAAGTTGGGAGAGTTAACCTACAGGCTGTCCCACTCACAGCATCCAGGAGGTTATGACAGGTCCATAAGTGTAAGTCATCTTCGTGTATTTATCGTGCACACTGAGGAACTCCCTGACACAGTTCTCTATATATCATAAAACCTTCCCAGCAGTTCAAATTACCCTACTTGAAATATCTGCAGTCGTTGGCAAGGGGACGCCTCGGTGTATATTAAACAACAGCACTTTTGTAACATTCATATCTCTCAGTGTTCTACTTGTAAAAAAAGCAAGAGTTTATATTTAGCAACAACAACAACAACCGCAGCTGTGGAATGCACCAGGTGGTGGTTGTGACTGTCGAGAAAATAAATGGAATCTTCCGCATGTTGACGCCCTCAAGGAGCGCGGCAGTCTACCTCCTCGGCAACCACTCATAACCCAGGAATGTATCAGGCTATAACTGGCTGCCAAATATATTGAATCCCAGACATAACTGTTACGAACCACGCCATCAATTGTCATGATCTACCTACCCAGCACTACGAACCACGCCATCTATTGTCATGATCTACCACCCAGCACTACGAGCAACGCCATCTAGGGACGAAACCCGAGTATGACTTGTCTTAGTTACCACTCCGGGGTTTCCCTTCTCCATATCCTGGTTGTTGCCTCACCTCCTCCAAGTCTTCCTCATCAGCTCCAGATCGAGGAGAGTTCAGTTCACTCTGGGAAGTGACCACACTAGGATCACCTATCCTGGAAACCTACGGCACAGTGACTACCTACCATCTTCTTCAATACTCAGCCTTACTCGTCAGACATCTCAGCTCAGCACTTAAGTATTTGTTATCCTATATTGCCTCCCAGCGTCCACTTGCTTCAAATTGTTGTATAAACATGTATATACTGTTAAGCCAATGTTGCGTATGTTTAGGTTAAGTATGGTTAAGGGTAAATTATATAAAGATGAATATTTTGTTAAGGAATTTAAGGTACTTTATTATACACAACAAAAACTCGCATCCTTTGTCTACCCTTTTATAGTCCGATTGTCTTTGTTTTTTTATTGTTGTTGCCTGTTGGGATCTGGGTAGACTTTTAACTATATTCTAAATCCCCAACTCGTAACATAACTAACATGAGGAGTGTGTCGGTTTACTTGACTCTTCAAAACCCTGGAATTAACTGGGTGTTTTGTCTCTTTGGTTCTGAAATACTGTATATAGAAAGCCTCTTGCCAGGTGGCCAAACAGTGAATGGAATCTCCCGTGTCATTTATGTTGTCTGCACATCAACCAATCACAATCTTGGAACTCGCTAAGCAGTAGTAATGATTGCCTGGAATCTTAAGTGCTTATATCCCCGAAATTACACGCATGCCAATCCGCATTAAAAAAAAGACTGATTATAATTGGCCCCTAAGTTAACCTAATCCTCACGTACCAGTATTCAAAGGCGCCCAACTCATTACTCGCATCCATTAATAACACAAATTACCGAAAACACTAATTATACAAGACAAAACCCAATGGCATTACAAATATAGTAACAGGAATTAAGCTATAATCTTTCCTGTAAACAAGGGGTGATTATAGGTCTAAAATAATAGCGTAATACATATGATTATAGTTCTTTGGGAGGGAGAAAGGGAGGGAAGTCGGTAGGTATATCCCTTCATGATATAATATGTGGAGGGGGGGGGGGTTATGTGGGGGTGACAGAGAACAATATAAGTGATGCCGGCAGCTAAATACTGCCTGCTGTATTATGGTCTACGGCAGTGTGAGAGTACCAAGAGTGTGTCAAGAGTACCAAGAGTGTGTCAAGAGTACCAAGAGTGTGTCAAGAGTACCAAGAGTGTGTCAAGAGTACCAAGAGTGTGTTAAGAGCACCAAGAGTGTGTTAAGAGTACCAAGAGTGTGTCAAGAGTACCAAGAGTGTGTTAAGAGTACCAAGAAAGCTCATGACAAAGTGGGCTGTAATGTGCGACAGGTGGACGGTGATAAGTGGACGGAAAGAAGATGTACAAAGGGGTAATAGGTGGGTGACATAATGTGCGAAAGCAAAACGATTAAGGTGAGAAATTTGCGGCATAAAGTGCGAAAGGTGGAGCATAAAGTGCGATACGTGGGTGATGTGCGAAAAGTCGGTTGATGAAGTGCGAAAGATGGGTGCCATAATGAGCGACAAGTGAGTGACGATATTGAGGAGGAGGGGGGAGAGGGTGGGGGGGGGAGAGGGTAGAAGGCAATAATGTACGACAGGTGGGTGTGTATGTGAGAGTAAAGGCAGGTGTGTGTGTGTGTGTGTAAAGGAGGAGTGAGAGTGCCAATACCAAGGACGAGGTCACCCAGAATAGCCCCCCCTCCCTGTTTGGCACCCCCCAGGCACTAGATATTCAACGAGTTCAAAAGTTGTAATTTTATGATGTACCTTTTTTTCTCTCGTAAGGCTGCACAGGGAAGGACCAAACGTGTAACTTTTTTTCCAGGCAAGGTCGAGTCTCAGTGCAAATTCGACGCCATCTTTTCATCTCGCCATAATGACACTCGGGAGATATGGAGAAAACACAGACCACATCGGTGTAAGGGGATGTTGGGGATGTCAACAGGACCTATACCATGATGGCACCATGTTTATAAGGTCTACCACATGATGGCACCATAAACAAGAGAGGATCTACAATGACGGCATCATAAACAAGAGAGAACCTGCAATAATGGCATCATAAATAAGAGAACCTACCATGATGGCGACGTATCGACGGAGGGATTGTGGTAGGGGTCCATCACCAGACAACAGCTCGTGGTGGAGCCTGGAGAAGGACTCGAGGTAGGTGGGGTGATCTGCCAGCATGTGCTCCACACTGTCGCCTTCACAGGCCAGGCCAAGATGACCCTGAAACATAACAAAAAGGTCAACACAGGTCAAGGTTTTTATATCATGACCTCCCTTTTTACTCTATCACAATGAAGGTCAAGCCGAACCTATACCTACCTACCTACTTGCCCGACTGACTGACCCTACAAGTCCCCAGTACAAAATAATATGATGTTAAGACGGATCACCTGAAGATTAGACACCCACTAGTTTATTTCACCTGATATTAAACTCCTTAACGCTACATGGGGATGGGGGGAGGATAGGATACGTTGAAGTGGGTTAGGCTAGGTTACGTTAGGTTAGGTTCGACTAGGTTAGGTTAAGTTATGTTAGAATAGCTTAGCTTGGTTAGGTTAAGTTAGGTTAGGTAAACGTTAGGGTATTTACTCATCAGGTGAAATAAACTAAGTGGAATTTAATATTCATATGATTCCTGAAGACTTATGAGATTCGTCAAAAGTCCTCGTCAGACTTCACAACTTCAGTCTACAGTATATCGCATGGATAAATTACCTCAGTCCACTTAACAACTACGAAAGTTAACATTGCAACAGGGGTGAAATACAACCCTTTAATCTGGATATATTTCCTCACTGACATTTAAACAGACACAAAGTAAACAATAACAACAATACTGACAACACAATTTTCAGTTTACGCTCAAATATGCGTTGGACAGATACACGTTTCATAATAATGGTTAGGTGTAAACAAACTGCTTCATACAGAGTCAACAAGCCGATACAGTACTACAGTTTATTATTATTATTACGTCACGATACAATTCCAAGTTCATAACACCGAAGCCTTCAGTCCACTTCTATACTAAATTAAGACTGAGAAAATAGTGTACTCCCATAATGCTAAAATTCCCCCAGAACATCGAGGGGAATTCTTAAAAGCTCGTTGATAATGTCCCGGTGTGGGGAATTTTTTACGGTTCGTGCTCAAAGCCTCAACTTGGTCAGGATTTTTCCCCAGGAGTGTCTAATCTTCAGGTGAAATAAGCTGGGAGTGTCTAATCTTCAGGTGAAATAAGCTGGGAGTGTCTAATCTTCAGGTGAAATAAGCTGGGAGTGTCTAATCTTCAGGTGAAATAAGCTGGGAGTGTCTAATCTTCAGGTGAAATAAGCTGGGAGTGTCTAATCTTCAGGTGGAATAAGGTGGGGTGTCTATTCTTCAGGTGGAATAAGCTGAGAGTGTCTAATCTTCAGGTCACCGAGAAATTACTACTTTACCTGTACTTTATATTTAAATCTGTACTTCTATCAATATTTATGGGCAAAAAATCTGTGGTTCTGAATAACACTTGAGATGGTCAATTAATGTACTGCAATAACATGATGGAGTTTACAAATTCCATCTCAAAAGGGTCGACAATCAAGACAAAACAGCAGGAAGAAAAAAAAAACACCCGTGCTTAAGTTTAGTTAAGAATAAATCAGTCACCTCTCGCAAATATTCTGTGAACAAAACTATTCATGGTAACGGGAGGAAAAAACAAAAACAACTATATCAACCCAAGAGAGTAAGTACACCGTGTAGTTACCATGGTGATTAAACATACCTTTACCATGGTTACTGTACAGAGAACATCCAGACTCAACCATTATTTACCAAAGTACGTATTGTTATCAAAGGTAAACAATAAGATTGCATCGTAAACATTGCTACCTTGGTTACGAAACTTAATATTTACAATGATAAATACTCTACTGTTACATTTGTTACATTATACCTGTAGATTACGTTACCCCGGAAACCCAACCATGAGTGAGTTAGTGAGAGAATGTTACCATGATTACAATGGATGGCGTTGTTGTCATGGTATTACTCTGGTTACGTCGTTACCATGGAAATGGGTGAGGGATGGTCAGCCAGGGTGGACGCCACGGACCGTCACGGACGTCTGTAAGGAACACAAAAGAACACCACCGTTAGTACGTGAACCGGTAACAATTGGGTACGTGAATTTGTAACCCTGGTTAGGAGAGTGTACGTGGATATGTAACACCAGCTACGGTCATGTACGTGTATTTTTAAACCTTATTAGAAGTATGTACAGTCCCCTTCACTAGTGAGTTTACAGGTCCTCATAAAAACATTCCACAAATTTGATTCCATAGTGTTTACTATTGCGAGGTTCTCTCTGTCGAATGCAAACAAACACAGGGCTCCCACACTGCACAAAACCTGACGAGCCCCTGTAAACGCACTAGTGAATGGGACTATACGTACTGTAGATATGGAATAACCAATTAAGGACATGTAAGTGCACTTGTAACCCTGGTTAGTGTACACACATACATACATATAAAAATACCATTTAGAGTTTGAGGGCAGGTGTAATGTGAACACTTGTGTGGTGGTGGTGGTGGTGGTAGTGCACGTGTAAAACTGAACACTTATTACACAGGTATAAGTCATGCATCAAGACACCTGTTCTGCTCGCTACAGATGTTTATGTCCATGAATACAAAATAGATTAATAAACGCGATGTATAATTCAAGGGTGATTTAATTAAACCTATACTAAACATAAATCACCTGTAGAGATTAAACCAAGCCAGGAAATAGTCAAATTATACCACAGCTAAATCGAAACCAAAGCTCAGAGTTAAACCAATTGCTTAAAGTATATATCCCAGCTAAAACTGTACTACTAAAAGAGGTAAGCTAAACCAGAGCTAAAAGTATAATCTGGAGCTATAATTAAACGTGTACCAGAGGATTTACCATCCCCGTACAGCTGACTCTGTTTATCCTCGCCAGATGCACCCGGAACACACACACACACACACACGTACGTACGTACGTTTTCTCTCTCCTCTCTTACGCTTTCCCTCCATCTCTCCCTGGACTCCCTTCTCCCCCTTCACTCCTCCCTCCCTTGCAGCTCTTCATACCATCAATCCTGGCACTCCTCCCTCTCTCTCCCTGGCAGCTGGCAGCTCCCCCCCTTCATACCATGGCAATCCCTGGCAGCTGTCCCCCTCCCTTCCTTCTCTCCCTGGCAGCTGTCCCCCTCCCCCCCTCCCTCCTCCCTCTCCCCTGGCAGCTGTCCCCTCCCTTCCCTCTCTCCCTGGCAGCTGTCCCCTCCTTCCCCTCTCTCCCCTGGCAGCTGTCCCCTCCCTTCCCTTTCTCCTGGCAGCTGTCCCCTCCCTTCCCTCTCTCCCCTGGTAGCTGTCCTCCCCTCTCTCCCCTGTCCCCTCCTCCCCTCTCTCCCCTGGCAGCTTCCCCTCCCCCTTCCCTCCCTCCCTGGCAGGCCCCCTTCCCCCCTCTCCCTGGCAGCTGTCCCCTCCCCTCCTTCCCTCTCTCTACCTGGCAGCTCTCTCCCTTCCCTCCCCTGGCAGCTCCCCCCTTCATACCCTCTCCCTGGCAGCTTCCCCCCCTCCCATTTTGGTACACTACTGGGCCTCCCACATCCTTGTTGACAACTCATCTCTCCCTTTTATTGACTCCCTGACACATAGTTGGCAACCCCTCCCTGCCTCCCTATCCAACTATCCTGCCCACCCACTTTAATGCAACTATCCAGTCTTTCAAACGTCCTTACCTAACTATCCTGATGATCTTAATGCATCTATCCGGTCCTCTAACTGTCTATCCAATTATCCATAAATCTCTCTCTCTCTCTCTCTCTCTCTCTCTCTCTCTCTCCCGAACGTATTTAATATAAGGTATGAGAGGTCTTGACCGACATGATAAGGGAAGTTAACGGAGGGAAAACCCAGGGAGTAAGGATAAAGGGCACCGAGTCAACTGATAAACACCTGATTAAATACTGATAACAGGTGATCATGTTACCTGGTCACGTGGGTAGAAAAGAGAAAAAGAGAGAGACCTTCCCAAATGCACCTTTAGTTTCTTCGTGACAAAGGGAGATACGCGTAGGCCTCAGCCCCCGCCCCCCCCGTGGTGTAGAGAAGAAAATCAATATTTAGGGCAAGATGAGGGCGGCCCTTCCAACAGGTACTATGTATGCACGCTGAGAGTGAGAGAGAGAGAGAGTATGGTTATGTATGCATGTTTATATCGAACCAGTGTGTGTGTGTATCCCCCCCTCCCTCCCTCCCTCTCTCTCTCGTCCTTCCCTCGTCTCTCACCTCTCCCTTAACCCACCCTCCCTTTTCCCTAACCCGCCCCCTTCTCTCACCTTTCCCCCAATCACCCCTTCTGCCAACCCCCCTTTATCCTGACACCTGCCTGACAGCTAAACAGCCCCCTCCCTCCCCTCACCTGTCCTGCCATGAGTTGCCACAGCCCTTGACATCAACCTCTTGCTTACCCCTCACCCCCTTGCGAGAGAGAGAGAGAGATCAACCGCTAAAACAGATACAAACACAGACAGACAGACACACACCCACACACACACACACACACAATATAAAAAACTGGTAGACTGTGAGCCAACACACAACCCAACACCCATTGATGAAGAAAAAAAAAACATATATAAATAAATAATATATTAAGTTAAGAAAAAAACAATAATAGACCAAGCAAACAAATAAACAACGTAGTTATAAAACCAACACACACGCGCACACTACACACACACACACACACACACACACACACACACACACACACACACGCACAACACACACACACACACTGTACGTTTTGATCTGGAAATGACGTCACGTCCTCTCTGACTAACATGGTACATGATCACACCACTCCCTCTCACACCACTCTCCCTCTCACACCACTACCACTCCTCACACCCAAACATACACCACTCCTCTTTCCCTCTCACCAACACACCCCACTCCTCTTTCCCTCATATCAACACACCCCACTCCTCTTTCCCTCATATCAACACACCCCACTCCTCTTTCCCTCTCATCAACACACCCCACTCCCAAACACACCCCCCATCACTATATCGGGGATAAATAAAACAAAAAACACAGCTGCTTCTCAGAGTATCAAAACAAACGGAGATAAAACACACCCACGTGCAGGGAAGGATCCGACAGAGTTCACTGGCCGTATTAGCAGAGGGGAAACACACACACAGTCTACAGTAGGTACTTCAGGGAGCTACAGTAGAGGCACAGGACTGGGGGAGAAGGGGAGAATAGTGGGGGAGAAGGGGAGAATAGTGGGGGAGAAGGGGAGGAATAGTGGGGGAGAAGGGGAGGAATAGCGGGGGAGAAGGGGAGGATATTTGGCTTATTGGGGAGAAATTGGAGGTTATCATTCTACAACTCCCACTAACGCACTCTACGACCACCACTAACGCATTCAACGACTCCCCCTACTAACCCACTCAACGACTCCCCCCTACTAACCGACTCAACGACTCCTCCACTAACCGACTCAACGACTCCCCCACTAACCCCACTCAGCGACTAACTAACCGACTCAACGACTCCCCCACTAACCGACTCAACGACTCCCCCACTAACTCCCCCCACTCAACGGCTCCACTAACCCACTCAACGACTCTCAACGGCTCTAACCCACTCTC
This sequence comes from Homarus americanus, assembly GCF_018991925.1. NCBI lineage: Eukaryota > Metazoa > Arthropoda > Malacostraca > Decapoda > Nephropidae > Homarus > Homarus americanus. Next base: position 1,484,998 of record NW_024745671.1, read on the forward strand.
CCCACTAACCCCACTCAACGGCTCCCCACTAACCCCTCAACGACTCCCCCACTAACCCACTCAACGACTCCCCCACTAACCCACTCAACGGCTCCTCCACTAACCCTCCCTATTAACCCACTCTACCCCCCCCTCCCTCCCTCCCCACCCGACCAATCCGGTAGCCTCACAAAAGCGAGTCAATCCGCAGTTAAATATGATCTAATAAAGGTCGTCACTAAATACATACATACATATTCATGAGGTTAGGTTGTATTTAGCTTATTCTTCTATTGTCATATTAGTAATACGGTTGTCTGTCTTCCTGTCTATCTGTCTGTCTGTCACCCATCCAAATATCTATCCATCCATCCATTTATCCAGCCGACCCCCCAGCTACCAAAGGTCACTCACATCAATCCATCTTTAAATAAAGTCCCCCCATCCCCCTCCTCTCTCCCTTCCCCCCCCTCTCTCCACCTCCGTTTATACTGTGTACCTGTGGGGGTCATGGAGAACACACGTGTCTCTGTCTGTCTGTCTGTCTAACACAACACAACAATCCCCGGCCAGATGTGAAGGAGAGAGGCCAGCGATCCATGCACTCAATCCTGAAGTCTTGTGTTGACACCAAAACATAGTGTTGACGACAGTGTGTGTATGTTAAAGTTCGCAGTGTAAACAGGTGAAGACGTGGTGTGAGTCCCCCCCACTCCCCTCCCAGGTAACGAAGGCGTGTGAATCCCTCCTCCCTTTCATTTCCCTTCCCATCCTTAAGTTAGGAAGGACTACCGGTATGTCCTTCCTTCCTTCCTTCCCCCTCTCCTTCTTCTTCCCCTCCTCCCTCTCTACGTGACACTTCTACACGAAATTGTTTTTACCGTCAGGTGTGATGGAGAGATCTACCTACCTGCCTGCTACCATAAGGTTCAAGTGGTGGTGGGGGAACGTGGGAGGATAGCTCGAGGAGACAGGTGTGGTTTGGCACGGTATACCTCACTGGCATCTGATCATTACACAGCACTGGCAACACCAACACTACCTCCACCACCACCACCACCGTGCTAGGAACACATTGCTGGTGGTAATGGGTGATGGTGGTAATGGGTGATGGTGACAGTGATGGTAATGGTGTTTGATAGCTAATACACACACACACACACACACACACACACACACACAAAACATCTTTACTAAACAGATAACCATTCACATCTCGAGATCTCCTGGACATAATCCAACTTTCTACACTCGCCAGAAACATCAAATAAACACCTTAATCACCTCCAACACCCAAAACACTGGTGACAAATAAATTTATTATGATTCATATAACCTTCTGAACCCACCACCACTACCACAACAACAACAACACGCCCACACTGTTTAAACATGAATAAAAATAATTACTATTGACGTGTCGAATGTTGGCCTGAAGTCATCGTCCTCCAGAGGTTTTATTCATCGTCCTCAAGGGGTTAACTGCGTCTCATTATCATGGCAGTTCTTTCAGCTTTCACGTGGCTATTCAAACCACTGAGGATATTAATTCCAGCACCACAACAAGCAAATGTGAGGTGAAGGTTCGTCTGGCGAAGCTTATATTAACGCGTTACTACAAGGTGAGGGAAAGTGGAAGGAGACGCACTTATTCGTCTGGCGAAGCTTCCACAATCATGTGACTGCTAGGTGGGGATGAACGCTTGGTGCTGTCATCTGCTGGAGGTGGAGCCGAGTTAACTTGATGGCTGTGTTAGGGTGAGGACGTGTTATTATGTGTTAACTTAGTGGTGGCAGTGTTGGGGTGAGCTGACGTGAGTGAGCTGTGAGTCATGCCAGGTGGGAGGAGGGGGCAGCATACGTACCTACACAGGTGTGTGTAGCTTGACAACACTGACGGCCCCCTCGTAAAGGACTACAAACACATACACACACAATAATCTCACTTAACCCTTTTGAGGACAAAGTATCCCTTAGATATTTTATTCTGGCTAACGCCAGCCGCCTTTATTCAGCTAAAAGGGTTAAACTATCTAGCTAATGCTGTGATTGTCCCTCGTGACCGAGCTAAGGCGTTGATTGGTCCTCATCACCAAACTTAGGCGCTGATTGGCCCTAGTAACCAACATAAGGTTGTGATTGGCTAATGTTATCCTAGTCATTGATTGATGGCGTTATGTAAAACTCTATCTACGGGATTTTTACATTATACTAAATCGATTTTAATAATTTTGTGCATAATGTAAGAGAGAAAACCCTATTAACCGGTTACCGAGGCATATTTATCCCTATTAACCGGTTACTGGGTTACATAAGCCTGTCTTTACTAGATCCGGTATATATTAAAGCTCACCTCACGCTACGGGTCGGTGTGTCAGAGGTAGGTGCAGGTCCCTATGTCAGAGGGAGGTGCAGGTCCCTATGTCAGAGGGAGTGCAGGTCCCTATGTCAGAGGGGGGTGCAGGTCCCTATGTCAGAGGGAGGTGCAGGTCCCTATGTCAGAGGGAGTGCAGGTCCCTATGGAGGGGGGTGCAGGTCCCTATGTCAGAGGGAGGTGCAGGTCCCTATGTCAGAGGGAGGTGCAGGTCCCTATGTCAGAGGGAGGTGCAGGTCCCTATGTCAGAGGGAGGTGCAGGTCCCTATGTCAGAGGGAGGTGCAGGTACCAGGTGTTCCCACTACTACCACCATCGTCACCACTACTACCACCATCGTCACTACCACCATAGTCACCACTACTACCACCATCGTCACCACTACTACCACCATCGTCACTACCACCATAGTCACCACCACTAATACCATCGTCACCACCGCTGACATCCTCGTCACCACCACTGCCACCCTCGTCACCACCACTGCCACCCTCCTCACCACCACACCACCCTCTCACCAATACCACCACTACCACCCCCACCACCCTCCTCACCACCACCACCCTCCTCCTCACCACCACCACCACCCTCCTCACCACCACTACCACCACCACACTACCACCCTCCCCACCACCACCACCACCCTCCTCACCACCAATACCACCCTCCTCACCACCACTACCACCCCCACCACCACTACCACCCTCCTCACCACCATCACTACCACCCCCACCACCACCCTCCTCCTCCTCACCACCACTACTACCACCATAACCACCATCACATGTTATCTGACAATGTTCTAGCAGCAGCCCGGGGTAGAGTGCACCAGCATCACGTGACCATTGTAAACCTTATGTAACACTCAAATTACCTAAGTTTAACGCGACTGGAGGTATTTTATTAGTTATATAATAAGAATTTTAACATCTCCTTAACATTATATAGCCTCACAGAACTATACGTATACAATGTTAACCTAGTACCACGAACCTAGTGCCACGAACCTAGTGCCACGAACCTAGTGCCACGAACCTAGTGCCATGAACCTAGTGCCATGAACCTAGTACCACGAACCTAGTGCCATGAACCTTGTACCACGAACGAACCTAGTGCCATGAACCTGAACGAACCATTGTACACACATGAACCTAGTGCCATGAACCTTGTACCACGAACCTAGTACCTACGAACCTGTACCACGAACCTAGTGCCATGAACCTTGTACCACGAACCTGTACCACGAACCTAGTGCCACGAACCTGTGCATGAACCTGGTGCCACTGACCTACCTTGTACCCACGAACCTAGTGCCATGAACCTTGTGAACCTAGTGCCATGAAAACCACGAACCTGTACCACGAACCTAGTGCCATGAACCTAGTACCACGAACCTAGTACCACGAACCTAGTGCCATGAACCTAGTGCCATGAACCTAGTGCCATGAACCTAGTACCACGAACCTAGTACCATGAACCTAGTGCCATGAACCTAGTGCCATGAACCTAGTGCCACGAACCTAGTACCATGAACCTTGTACCATGAACCTAGTACCACGAACCTAGTGCCATGAACCTAGTACCACGTCCCAAGGTTTAAAATAAAACTTTAAACGACCCACAGAAGCAATTATTAGAAGGAAAATAGAATAACCAATTTTCTTTTTATATGTAGAAACAATTTACAAGTTCACATGCGTGAGTACAGTAGCTTAAGGGGGCGTACAGGCATTAAAGGGTGCGTAATGGAAAATGAAAAACAAAAAGTGTAGCTTGGGTCTTCTCGAAAATCCCTCTCGTGCTAGTCAGTAAGGTGACCACTGAGAGATCTGATTGCTTCCAAGATGATGCATGGTACTTCGTCTCCTATACGTACATACATACACTCCAGTTTTAAGCGTGTGAACTCCTATACACACATAAATACATATACATACATACAGACAGACATACATGTAAAGTGATCCTATAAAACACAGCAAGGAAAAGATTATAAAGATATGCACGTGGCCTGAACTGCCTCTTCGCGGTTGCCTAAGAGTCAGTTGTATCACATTACCTACAGGTTCCATTTTTCCTACCCGGGCTTCCTCCTCCTCCTCCACGTTACGTAATGCTCCCGCCGTCTCTATTAGGGATCCACCAGAGTGACCCTGTGAAGTTAACTTAGTTGATATAACTTCATAAAACCTGGGTACAGTGGTAAGCCAAGTGCACCTCACGTGATACACATTGATTGTATCTTTTGTGTGTTGTGAAGCTCTTGTTCGTTTTGCTTAAGATTAAATAGTCTTTCAGGGTTTATTTTGATAATGAGTATTGTCTAATATTGTGTAGGTAATAATAGGGTGTGGGAGAGTAACGTAGCACACTGCTTTACCGAATGGTTGAACTAAGGGAATAAAAATCAGTTTAAGGGGACATCGCTCGCGGCTGTTTACAACTGAAGGAACACCAACTTCACCCAGGTGTTGTTTTGTATTCCCTGGACTGGGTGTGGTATAACACACTATTTTATATAACGAAACAACTTTATTTCAGCCCTTACCGGTGTATAAAGTAAACACCTCTTCCCTGATAATACTAAAACAATATAATACAAATGTTAAACAAACCAGCTCAACTTTACATTTAGCTGGCGAGGATATACAGTAGGTAGAGCCCGCCAACTCACCCTAACAGAAGCACATGTTGCCAAACACGCCCTCCCAACTCGCCAATCACCGCTTCCAACAGGCTTGACGTCATCGAGGAATGTGGAGTTGACCAATGGCACGTCGACAATATCATACGACTCCACGTGCCGTAGGATATTACATTATACTATATATATTCTCGGGATTCATTTGGTTGTTTTAAACGTAAGCAAATAAACGCTTTTCAATGTACATTAATCCGATATACGTATATCAAGTAATGTCATGTATGACTCAGTCATTAAAACATAAAAAATGGAAATGCATCATACCGGATATCTCACGAAACAAGTTCGACCGAAATGTTGATAAGAACAAATTACAAACAAGCAGTAGATGGATGTAAAAATATGTGAAGGACAAGACAAAGCAGCAGAGACAGCTGGCTTGGCAGGCAGGCAGGCAGGACAGCCACCATCATCCCCAGCCCGCCCAGCTCCCTTACACCATATTGATTCAAGTGGCGTAAGTGTGGCTAGGAACAAAGAGCACTCCAGCCGCACCACCCAGCCCCATGGTGGTGCGCGGAGGACCACAGACCGCGCCACCCTCCCCCTTCCGTCCCACCCTCCACTTTCAATCATCCCGTATGTGGTTTTTTCCTCTTCCATCTCAAAGCAGGAATGTGAGAAAGCATTCAACTACTTCACATACGCTGCAATACAGAGAGAACAATACTGAGACTAACCGAACTCTTCTGTGCCCGAACTAAAGTGTACCCGAACTCGACAGTTACCCAAACTAGACAGGCCTTTACCCAAACTAGACAGGCTGTTACCCAAACTAGACAGGCTGTTACCCAAACTAGACAGGCTGTTACCCAAACTAGACAGGCTGTTACCCAAACTAGACAGGCTGTTACCCAAACTAGACAGGCTGTTACCCAAACTAGACAGGCCTTTACCCAAACTAGACAGGCTGTTACCCAAACTAGACAAGCTGTTACCCAAACTAGACAGAATGTTACCCAAACTGGACAGGCTGTTACCCAAACTAGACAGGCTGTTACCCAAACGAGACTTACCCAAACTACTGTAGACTGTCACCCAAACGAGACTGTCACCCAAACTAGACTGTTATCCAAACTAGACAGACTGTTACCCAAACTAGACTGTTACCCAAACGAGACTTTTATCCAAACTAGACTGTCACCCAAACTAAACAGACTTACCCAAACTAGACAGAGTGTTACCCAAACTAGTGTCAAAATATACCCTTATATATATACGGACCCCATTAAGGTTAGGGCCCATCAAAATTGGGGCCTAAGACACTAAACAAACTCATAATGTTAGGTTAGGTTCGAGACCGTAAAATCAGTCACTGTCGGGTCAGGGAGTCCAACAGGGGAGAGTGAAATAGTTGCCTAACTGTAATATCCACTGGGACTCCACCATACCGTTATCGTCATGTTTTTAGTTGGATATCTTGGTCGATCAACACAAAGGACAAAAATAATAATAACAATGATAATGATAATAAAAATAATGATAATAATGATAATAATAATAATAATAATAATAATAATATGAAGAGCAACAGTAATAACAACAGCAGCAACAACAACAATATTAATAATAACAACAACAACAACAACGGCAACAACAACAATAATAATAATAATCAATCAAATAAATAACTGACGTAATAAAATAATGTACTGGAAAATGTAAGTTAATATGCAACTACCTACTGATGTATGAGTTAAGTTGTGAACCGAAGGACCAAACCTGACTTAAGCACACGAGATAATGTTAGATATGAATATAAATAAATAGTTACGTCAATACTTGCAGGTGTAGGCAAGTCTCTGAGTGGGTAAACAAGTATTAATATAAGTCAATTGAGATGTTTTTAGATACGACCACAACACAAATTCATTAACACTAATATTGCCTCACCTGAAGATTAGACACCCCGTTATATTTCACGTTTAATCACCCTAACGATGACCTGACCTAATCTACCTACAACCTAACCTAACTCAATTCAACTCCCACAGGAATACAGATTTAATTATTCCCTATACTGTACATGGTAGTGTGTGGTGATTATGTAGTACACCTGTAGTCTACACACTAGGTCCAGTCTTCACCTGTATTTGTCAATATTTGTATTAATTATATTTGTGAACACGTTATACCACAGTCCTTAATGACATCTGTTAAAAGTTTATACCCGAATACCTCCCACAATACTGATAATTTTCAATAACATTTAGGTCCACCTTTATCATATTTAGGTCAAGGCATTACCATCTGCCTTCACCACCTGGCAATAATCACTACAACACCTGAACTCTTACCTGGGCTAATGTTACTCAATAAATTAGTACTACCCCATTCTGAACCCTGATTTTGACAGGAGAGTGTGAGGGCGAAGGGAGCTTAAATACCCAGGGGGAGTGTTACCGCCACAGTAAGATAAGCTAGAAGAGAGAGAAAGAGAGGGCTAACCATAATAAGATAAACTAGGTGAGAGAGAGAGGGAGAGGGGGTGAGATAAGAGATATAGTGTTGACAACGAATTTGCTGACCAATCTGCTGAGGTGTTTCAATACGAAAACATATGGCCCTCGCCTCCGGGCTGAGATTGCCCTCGAGGGTACCAGGGTGAGAGTGTGACGTGGGTGGTGGGCGAGAGGTCAGGACCCCCCCTGAGGAGAGATAAGGGTTATCTCCCATGCAGGCACCAACACTTACTATCTGTTGATGCACAGTGCTGCTCTACCCCCACCCCCGAGATACGAAACTGTTAGTCACAAGTTGTTTTCGTTCGGGGGGGGGTTAAATGCGTTCTTGGAGAATTGACGTGTTGTGTGTGTTGATGTATGTGAGGCTGCAAGTATACCAACACACACACACACACACACACACGGGTCATGGCGTGCACATTTACCCTCCCTTCCCTCCCCCTATACAATGCCCATAAACAACCTCTCCCCCCCCTTCCCTCAATCTCTGACCCCTATCCCCCTCCCTTCTATTTCTTCTTTTCCCCTTCTCCTTCCTTGTCCTTACCCATCCCTCTAATATCTTTCCCTCCTTCCTCTATTTCCCCCTTTCTCCCTACTTACCTCCTCCCTTCCTCTCTCACACTAAAACCTCCTCCTCCATCTCTCTCTCCTTATCCACCTCCCCTCCGTGTGCCTCCATGTACTAAACCTGAGAGCTACGATGGCCTACTCCATCCCCTCCACTGCACAAATATGTCCTCAGAAGCAGAAAGAGAGTGAGAGAAAGAGGTGCAAGAGGAAAGGTACAAACCATACCTTATACTCTGTACCTTATACTCTAGTAACCTTATACACCACAGACCAACAGAGAGTGAGAGGGGGAGGGGGGGGGGCGAGGGGGGCAGTGTGTCTTATCAGGAGAGCGTGAGTGGACCCATACCTCAGGCCGCCCCACTCTACTTTTGTCAAGAGATAAAAATTCAACACTAGTCGGTACTGGAACGTCAACAAGTTAATAAAGAAACTGATAGCAAGAAACAGCGAGACAGATAATAGTTGTGTTTTTTTAAAGCTAATGATTGGTTTATTTAGCGATTTTTAACTGAGAGTTGACAGGGTTGAGTTGACAGAGGTTGGGTTGACAGGGATTTAAGTTGACAGGGGATTGCGTTGACAGGGAATGACTTAACATTGGCTCGGTTGACAGGGGATTAAGTTGACAGGCTTTGATTGACACGGAACCCAAGAATACAATTAGACCCGATAAATACACTTCTTCCCGCCTAATAGAATGCCATAACCTAACCTATAACAAAAAAAAAACACGGTTGCGTTCGAGTCTCAGTACAATTTCGACACCATTCAACCCGCCATATCCGTCCTGTTGCGTTAGTGGTGGTCTAAGTGGCACCATAAAATGCACCCGGACTCGTAAACTTGAGTACATAATTTGCAAATTCTTAACACACGCAAGAATAAGGAAGCGTGTGTTGGGCGGACGGCCAATAAACTTCGTATAAGTGAAAAATGTAAGACTGTACTTAACCTAACCTGAGATACCTAACAAAATAAACCTAACCTAATCTTACCTAAACTTAACTTAATCTAATCTAATCTAATCTAACCTAAACCTAACCAAACTTAACCTTAACCTAAACCTAACCAAACCCAACCTAAACCTAACAAAATTTATCCTAATCTAACCTAACCACTTAAGGGGAATCTCGACTCGGGCAGTACGGGAGTTGAACGCGACAGGAAACCGAAGATAACTAAGCGAGGTTCAATAAAATGGGGCCCCCAGTTTGAACGATTGCCTCCTTAAATGAGCCAAATAAATAAATCCGGGGGTGGGGGAGGGGAAGGGCATTAAAGATTTGGGGCCCACAAGATCACTTTTCGTTTTAACAATGAGGTTTATCTTAAGTGTTCAATGATTGTCGGGGGAGGAGAAATGGGGACATGGTGAGAGGAGGAGGGGTGGGGGGGTGATGATAGAAGAGGGGGGAGGAGATAGAGGATTGTGATGATGGAGGGATGGAGGGAGGTGGGGAGATGATGGAGGGGTGAGGAGGTGGGAGATGATGGAGGTGGGGTGGGGGAGATGGAGGGGGGTGAGGGGGGTGGGGGAGATGGCAAGAGGACGGAGGAGAGGGGGTCATGAGGTGGGGGAGGAGAGGGGAACGGGGAGGAGACATGGAAATACCCCACACCAATATTAATCTATGATAAAGCCAACAAGATAATTAAAGGTGATGTTTGTTTACATACTGACGAGGATTACAGTGAGGCGTATCAAGGGTGCTGGGGTCTCTCTCTCTCTCTCTCTCTCTCTCTCTCTCTCTCTCTCTCTCTCTCTCTCAGGATGGATAAAGTCTCACTGTACAGAAAGTTTTCATCAGAGAGAGAGAGAGAGAGAGAGAGACCAATGACCTACTTGCCCCTCTCACACACACACACAATACCCCTATCTCTCCCTCTCCTATTGTCACCCCCCACCTCTCTTCCCCTTTCCGTCTATCCTTCAACGTTAATCTTTATCTCAGTCTTGCCGTCCAGTCCCTTTGTCCTGGCCACGTGAGGGAAGGTCACTAACCCCTTCCTGATACAGTGAGAAACGCAAGCGAGATGTCACGGGTTCGATTCCCGGGCCGGTGGAAGTTGTTTGGACTTACTTCCTAGCCCCCATTAGTCCCTGTTCACCTAGCAGTACAGTAGGTACCTGTTGTAAGTCGAAAGTTGCGAATTCGTATTCAGGGACAAGTTGTTGGAGCTTCCAATAACTTGATGACATAAACCACTGACACTTCAGGCTTCTACGCCCTTAACTCATGAGACATAGAGGCAAGCATGAACTTAGCATGTTTCCCTGTTGGGCGCTGTAAACGCTTCTGCGCTTCACCTTACACAAGGATTTAGGGGGGTGCCAAAAAAAAAGTAAATCTCACTCTCTCCAAATTGTGTTAACATAGTATGCACCATGTATGTATGTACAGTATGTACGTATTCACGTATTAACCTACTACTCTTCCTTACCAGAACACTCTAGGCTTGGGTAAGTACTCTGAATAATATCAACACCTTCACAAAACTCCAAATTACATTCACAAACAAACATAGAGCTACCATAATATACTTGATATACACAGAACACCCACTAAAAGTACACACACACACACACCAAACTTGCGACCAACACAGCATCAACAGCTGGGAAGAGGGAGGGGGAGGGAGGGGGGTGGATAGATACGTCCTTGGCCTCAATGTTTGTTTACATCTGGGATCAGCTGTGGGGGGTCTTGTTTAGGCAAGCTGGAGATGTGTGATGATGACCACTCTCATGTCCACTGGGGTATACCATGTGGGGCGTGTACACTATGTGTGGAGTGTGTGTGTGTGTGTGTGTGTGTGTACTTAGTATTAACATGTGTACGTTTAAAAGAGAAAAGACGGTGCTACCATAACGTGCGGTCTACAAAGATATCTTTAGTCTAACCTAACCTAACCTAAATATCTTGTAGACCGCATACTATAGTAGTACTAGGAAGACGTATGCGGTATGAACACCACACACGGCGTGTACTTGTACAAGAAGCGTGTACAATGTGTGCACCAGTCTACAACAGGATACGGTCATGTGCACACCGAGTACACCAGAACTTACAGCGGTGCACATAACAGGTTCAGTATAAGAACAACCAAACAAGTGGTAAGTCTAAACAGACGTGCAAAAAATGACATTGAGTAACTGCGTAGTATTGAACGTATAAAACGATATTTAAACTCTACACATACATGAGTAACATACACGACCTGACTGTGTCTCCTCTGAAGTGAATATTTTGGGTGAAGATTCATGATGATCACACACATTTCAAACATCCTCGTATATAATTAGTATCACCAAGACAAAATTATCCTCATACATACACAGTGGGACCATGACCATACACGAATCTAGGCACTATCCAGTTCAGGATCAATCCAGCTTCGTCCGGATATATATATATATATATATATATATATATATATATATATATATATATATATATATATATATATATATATATATATATATATATATATATATATATATATATATATATATATATATATAATCCCAAGGTACACACGTGAGACTATCAGTTAATTGGACTATTACTGTCGGTTTGTTGTGGTCGGTTACTTGTTCAGTACTGACTTTCTGTTACTATTCCAGTGCTTATAAAATGTTTGGGTTGTAATGATGATGATGATAATAATAATAATAATAATAATAATTGACGGTTTATTGAAAAAGTCGGCAGCCCGAAGGCTGAAAATATACATTAGACAAAAATGACTTATTACATACAAAGACATTGGGTGGGTGGGTCGTTTAACAAAAGCTTTCATTCCTAAAAGTAGAAGGAACAATGATTGAACATACAAATTATTATAGTTTACAGTTGATGGCCCGGGCCTGGGCTGGTCATGGAGACACCAGGTGGTGTGGTGTTCACGTAGTGTAGTAACTCGTCCTCGGGTGTTGATATGAGGGACCTCACGTGGTCATGGAGACATCGGATGGTGTGGTGTTCACGTGGTGTGGTAACTCATCCTCGGGTGTTAATATGAAGGACCTCACGTGGTCATAGAGACATCGGTTGGTGTGGTGTTCACGTGGTACAGTGACTCGTCCTCGGGGGTTGATATGAAGGACCTCACGTAGTCATGGGGACACCGTGTGGTGTGGGGTGGTGCCACACAGTACCTCAATGCGTGATGTTATGTTATCCCGTAGTCAGGTGCTTAGCCGGCCGGCCCTCTGTTGTTCCCAGGGTGGACGGATTAGCACCTCCTTGTCAGAAGATGGTGGTTAGTTCCCAGGGCTGCTTATCTCACTGGTGGGACGCGGCTTTCACTGGTACTGTCTAGTGCTGAATTCACCGTGGTCTTGTGAGGTAACAGAACGACAACTGCTGGATTTGTCACAGTGGAGATAAATGACAAATTCTTGGCTTCTTGGGTTTGTTCTGAGGGTGTTGGCCGTTCACCCGCAACCCCCTCCAACCAACCAGTTTATCCACTCTCTTCCTCCTTCTCTGGCTTCTACATTATTTCCTCTACGCACTCCTACCTTCCCCTATCCACCTACACCCTCTTCATCTCACCTTATCCGCTCTCTCACTTCTATCCTCACCACTCATACATCCTTAATCAAAGCCATTTTCCCCTCCCGTCTTCCATATCCTCTATCCTCCCCTCGCCAACCCCCTCTACCCACATCCTCACCCACCCAGTCAACCCACTCCCATTCTACCCACATCCCAACCTATTTTTGGTGAGATAGACAGGAAACACTACTCTTACACACCCACACCCATAAACCCCCCCCCCTTATTCCTCACCCACACCCTCTCCTCCTCTTATGAAACAGAACACGCTTTCCTACGTCACTGTACAGCAATGTACGACGCACCCAACCCCCCTGTTCCCTCCATGCACACAACCAGTCTGGTGTTACCTACCTTAACTGGTTTTATCTAGCAGAACTGATTAATTATACAGTTAGTAATAATAATAATAATAATAATAATAATAATAATAATAATAATAATAATAATAATAACATACACGACCTGACTGTGTCACCTCTGAAGTGAATATTTTGGGTGAAGATTCCATGATGCTCACACACACATTTCAAACATCCTCGTATATAATTAGTATCACCAAGACAAGATGATCCTCATACATACACAGTGGGACCATGACCATACACGAATCTAGGCACTATCCAGTTCAGGATCAATCCAGCTTCGTCCGGATAAATGTGCTGTGAAGCTACTGGCCAGACGGGAGGGAGGGAGGAGGAGGCCAGAGATCATATGAGAGAGAGAATGACCTGTGACTCAGCCAACACCTACAGGTAGAAAATTTCAGGTGTTTGTACAAGATCCTGGTGTGACAACTGTACTATAACAACATGTCGTCCAGGTGTGACAACTGTACTATAACAACATGTCGTCCAGGTGTGACAACTGTACTATAACAACATGTCGTCCAGGTGTGACAACTGTACTATAACAACATGTCGTCCAGGTGTGACAACTGTACTATAACAACATGTCGTCCAGGTGACACTGTCGTCCAGGTGTGACAACTGTACTATAACAACATGTCGTCCAGGTGTGACAACTGTACTATAACAACATGTCGTCCAGGTGTGACAACTGTACTATAACTATGTCACCATGTCGTCCAGGTGTGACAACTGTACTATAACAACATGTCGTCCAGGTGTGACAACCTGTACTATAACAACATGTCGTCCAGGTGTGACAACTGCCTATAACAACATGTCGTCCAGGTGTGACAACTGTACTATAACAACGTCCCAGGTGTGACAACTGTTGACAACTTAACAACATGTCGTCCAGGTGTGACAACTGTACTATAACAACATGTCGTCCAGGTGTGACAACTGTACTATAACAACATGTCGTCCAGGTGTGACAACTGTACTATAACAACATGTCGTCCAGGTGTGACAACTGTACTATAACAACATTTCGTCCAGGTGTGACAACTGTACTATAACAACATGTCGTCCAGGTGTGACAACTGTACTATAACAACATGTCGTCCAGGTGTGACAACTGTCCTATAACAACATGTCGTCCAGGTGTGACAACTGTACTATAACAACATGTCGTCCAGGTGTGACAACTGTACTATAACAACATGTCGTCCCCACAAGATGAACGACAGACAGCTTGCACACAGTTCAGAGGATGGCGACGCTCCACGGGTTGAAGACCGTCTGAGGAAGGTGAAGATATACGGCAGGATACGTGATTGCACGATGTAGACCCTCAACATGATATGATAATAAAGAGACTGGCCACCACACAGCACCAGAGGTCATAATAAGTGTTCAGCTGTTCAACAAACGGCCACACACCAAGCTGGGACAATATAACTTCGCCCTCCGCATTGTTAACTTGCTAAACACTTTACCTAACCAGGAAGTCACATCTCCCAATGCTCTGACCTTCGAGAAATGACTGAACAAGCATTAGGCAGGTCACGTCACCATGTTCAACTACAGAGCCTCTTAATATTATGTAGTAAAGCCAAGTAGCGTGAGGGAAACAGTTATACTCCATAATTATAAAAATGAATTAATATATATAAAAAAAATCGAGCGTTTAACACATACAACAGAACAAGGAAGATAAGGTTGGGTTAGGTTAGGTTAGAATAGATCAAGTTAGGTTATGTTACATTAGGATAAGTTGGGTTAGATTAGATTATATCATGTTAGTTTAGTTTAAATACAGAGTTATTACAATAAGGCATAGGCTAGGTTATGTTAGGACAGGAGAGATTAGATTACGTTAGGTTAGATTAGATAACATCAGGTAAGTTAAGTACAACGTTATTACACTAATAAGGAATAGGTGCAGAGACACAATAGCTCCAGGAATCACTAGTGGTTTAAACAGGTTGGTGTGGATTCACTTTTTTGTCAGATTTGGCCCGCGAGGAGGCTACTTTATTGGGCACCCCTTTACACCCTGTGCAAGGCAAAGCGCAAAAGCTTCTACAGTGCCTAACAGGGAATTGTGCGAAGTTTATGCTTGTTTGTGTTTGTTGTGAAGTGTTGGAGGGCGTAGGGTTTACATGCGCCAATACTGACGTCATTGTGTGTGTGTGTGTGTGTTTGTTTGTTTTATTATTTTTACCGATATATTCAATAGCTGAAATATCCTTATTATGAGTATTATTATTATCACGAACATGATCATTATTATTATTATTATCAGTTGTTTTTTTCTTAAATTTATCCAAACTTTTGCGACATTGATAGAGGGTAAACAACAACAAAAATAATATTCATAAAATACTCCAAGAAACAGCAAAGGTTATCACCACGTCAACATCAATCGTGTGTAAAGAGCTTTAACTGAATCCCAATGAAAGGTAACGAAGTTGAACCGATCAAAACATTCGACCTCGGTGTTCCCCCTTCACCCTCCCCAGATAACGGTCACACTTCCACACAACCCAAACTTAATTACTTTATGAAGAGTTACCTACCCTATGTGTGAATACCTTACAAGAACACGGCATCCAAAAATAAATCTACAGACTTAAAATTTACCGTTTGTGAGGGACACACCTGACGTAGAGGCGTATGACCTAAGTTAAAGAAACGACGCAGGTGTGAACGAATCAAAATACATCAGGATTAAATAAAAGAATCGGTGACAACAGACAAAGACAATATGGCTGGTGGGAGAGAGAGTATACACGACAACTATCACCACAGGAATGTAATATTGTGGCCAGCTCGTGTTATCTATGGCCCGAGTGTGTGTGTGTGTGTGTTTCATTAGTGTCAATGGTATGGTAGGTGCTGGACCACCATCAGCTAAAAGGTAATATACTGTACATTACACGTGCCTTTCACCTCTGATATTGTGGTGGGTGGGTGGTAGTGAGGTGGCAGTCACTATTGTAGCAAATATGGTGTTGTGGTAGTAGTGGTAGTTTGTTGTTGTTGCGGGGTTGTTGATGGTAATGGTATCTGTTGTTATAATAGTAGAGGTATTGGTGGTGTCCAGCTGTTGTGGTGAAGACACTTAGTGACTACATTCTCTAAACTTACCACGTACGAAATGATCGAAATCCCAATAATTTCAGTGGTATCTGGGTCCCCATGTATAAAAATAAGGTTCTTATCCCTTTAATAGTTCTAACGTGACCTTTCACCCACCTTGACCTAGTACGACCTCACCTGTCTGCCACACCACTCGCTTTGCACAGGATACAAGAGGTGCCCAATAAACTAGGCCCCCCCCCCTCACGGGCCAAATGTGAAAAATCAGAAACCAACACAGCCGGCACCACCACCTAACCGGCGCCAGGGGAACTACTACGCACCTTGGCACCCACAATGAGTGACTCCTGGCATGTGCACCGTCCTGGCACCCGGCGACGACACGTCTTGTTGTTGACGCATACCCAAAGTAGCTATTGACAAAACACCTCAGTCATTCACTCCTACACCAGTGTATTCCCATCTACTGCAGTGCAATCACTCACAACCAGGTTCATTCAGTATTACAAGCGGGCATTCTTAACTAAAGTATTGCATTTACCACCTAGTATAGAGAACTGCAGTCATTACCACAATATTTCCTTCGGATCACGTGAAGAAACTCCTCCCCCAGATAGCAGAGGGGGGTATTCTTCAGGAGATCCGTTCGTTCATCACCGGAGTATCGAATTTACTACCACTGTACTGTACTCACAATCACCACTCATTCATATTGTAGTTCACTCTCTTAACAGTGACGCATTTCCTCCCACACTATAGTCACGCCATCATCACATCATCCCCTCCCACCTAACCTAATCGAACCTCCCACCCACCTACCTAACCTACCTACTCACCTAACCTCCCACCCACCCACCTACCTACCTACTCACCTAACCTAACACTAAAGTGGCGGCTCACTGGTAAAAGTCCGCATTGCTGTAAAACTCCTCACCGCCAGTACCCTAACACTGACCAGGTCCAACCACAAGATAAGACAGACTCGATAAAAACACAGACAGACAAATACAGACAGATAATGATAGATGGATAGAGAGAGATACTTAAAATCGCCTAACAAATTTATAATGTTTTAGCATGTATAGTGTCGGACAGAAGTTCACACACACACACACACACACACACCGACCTGTCGGTCATCATCATCATGTGTGTGTGTGTGCGTGCATTAAGGTGGATGTGCGTGTGTGCGTGCATTAAGGTGGATGCGCGTGTGTGCCTGCATTAAGGTTTACGTGTGTGCGTGCATGTGGATGGATATACAAGACTAGATTACTTCAGTTATAATTATCCATGTGAACTTGAATGTTTCAGCATGTACAACATATATTTATATTACGTATATGATAATGTTATCTAAGTAAAAATTTAACCAACCGAAATTATAGTTGAGATTAAGTATGTGTGTGTGTGTGTGTGTGTGTGTGTGTGTGTGTGTGTGATAACACCAAATAGAATCAAATATAAATACCAACAATAATACACACTGTCTCCGTAATCCTAACCAAACTTATACTGACAGATGCTAACCAACAGATTAACATACTTGGCAACTTCTTACTATGTAAACAAACATCAGCTGACGCAATGTAAACACGAAGTTGCGTCTCAGCTGATGGGTTAAAATATAGTTAAATATATCTTTGTTATATTAGGAAGAATGTCCCAAGGCGTTGTAAAGTAGTGGTGGGTGATGTAGACGTTGTAGAGCAGACGTAGATAAAATAAAAACGTTTAAAGTAGACGTAGATTATCAAAATGATAACCTCTCCCCCTAACCTTACTCATAGATTACTACAATAAACGTCTGATCCAAAGCGTCTGTAAGTGCGTCTAGATACGTCTGCCTTTACTCTACCTACCCCCCCCCCCTATCCCTGACGTCACTACAGCCAGTCAACCCAACACAGAAGGTTATGGGATCACATGAAGTTTAACCCCCCTTCCCAGTTTATTTCACCTGATGATTAAATACCGTACATTAACTCTACCTGGGGGGGTGTCGGGGTCAAGTTTGGCTAGATTAGATTAGATTAGATTAGGTTAGGTTAAGTTAGGTCTGCATTGGTTTGATTTGGTTAGGTTAGATTAAAACTACATTGGATAGGTTAGGTTAAGGGAGGGAGGAAGTAACTGGAGTTGAACCATTATATACACATTCCGTTTGATGTCTTTAAATCATAATTAAATGCCAATAACACTAATACAAATTATTAAGAATTTATATAATAGATATTCATTTAACACTGAGAAATCCTGTGTGTAGTGCCAACAATAAAACATAACCTGTGTATAGTGACAACATTTAACATACAAGTATATTCACTGACAACAATTACCAACAAAAACATAACTACTTGTACAAGGACAACATAACGTGTTTGTGCGGTGAAATTCAATAAGAATGGTCACATGTCTCCCTCATCTGAAGTCTTGTGGTGACTCATTATCTCAACTGCCAGGCGGTAAACCTGGCAGTTGAGATAGTGAGTGTGTGTGTGAAGCCCAGTAGCACGAGTAGGTGTGCACGTGTATTAAAAGAAGACCACCAGGGGGAGGTGTGTGCACGTGTTCACTGAGTGTGCACGTGGAGGGGGGCAGGGTGATGGTCACAGTAGAGTTGGCTGGTGGCGGTGCTGTAGCTCATGTGATGCGGGTAGTGGGAGAGATTTACTCACCCTCAGTACAGTACTCGTTGCTGTGTCGACTAATCCCACAACATCGATCTACTCGGTCACATATTACTCATTATAAGTGACCTGATTTGACCTATCTTATCTATACTGAACCAAATTTTAACCTAATCCAAGTTGCACGTCTTTTGCTGAGAACAGAATCTTACTCAAGATCTTGTGACCCGCGCCGTATGCTGGCATTAAGACAGTTAACGTCACCACCGCCCTCACTCCCATCATCCAACAAGGCTAACACCACCCACTGAGGCACAGGTCGAGTACATCTCAAAAAACAGTTGAGCTTGTGAATGACGTCATCATCACGCCCGCTGGGTTTCAATCCCAAATAATGACCCGAGACAAGATAAACTTAATTTTGCCCGAGAATGTTTTCAACACCAGTAAGATTCTGAGCAAAACACCTTGACACATACTTAGGGAATCAAGGTGTGAAGGCTGTACCTATACATCGTGTAGGAGGTGTTTGGTCGCCCGATAATCTACTCAACATCGTCCAGTGACATCTTAGTAGTGTTAACCAAGCAGAGTTGAGATGAAGAATTAACAGTAACAGATGAAACAAAATATACCGTCACCCATTCTTAACACCCTGCTTGTTGTGATGACCCACCAGCTGAGGCCAGGAGGAAGCTTGCAGCCGCCTCAGCACACACACACACATCTCAGTTGATCCATTGCTGAGTGCGACGTACAGTAGCTTACACAACTATCTGTGCAGGTGGGGGGTCGATATGCTCCGAAATTTTACGTGTGACTAGTGACAGCCCTCATATACCAAAATTTACCGTCCATGGTCTCGTATTGTTTCCCATAAGTATGCACAGATAGTTGTTTTAGCCACTATACACACAATCTAAAAAGTATCTACATGGATAGGTCCGATAAATCCCATAATGAACACTGCGACTCCTGTTCTCTCGGCAGGGTTGTCAAAATCCTTCGTCAGCTGTGTCATATTGTCTTACACAAATTATAAAAATACTCTTTGATTTTATGTACAGTAAGAGTCACATACTAAATGAACAAGACGCTACTAGTGGATGGTGGGTATGGGAGCACCACTCACTGTATCGTATTACAGTACAGGGCAGATGACAACTAACCGACACATTTCAAACTTATGTAAAATTATTATTATATACATCATACCGGTAATACATACTTAACATACGCCATACATATTACACAACATACCCAACATGCGTCATACATACTACCCAACATACACAAGGAAAATTAATATAGATGCATACTGTATATATTAGACTGGAGAGGTACACAAATTTATACTGTTGCTGTTGTGGTCTGGTCTTGGTGTCCGCTACATCTCGCCCACCCTGTGTACAACATGGCCCTGACGACTCCTTACTTGAATTGTACACTATGAACTGCACAATGGTAGGCCAGCAGGTGCACTGATTGTCACAGATTACTCTCTCTCTCTCTCTCTCTCTCTCTCTCTCTCTCTCTCTCTCTCTCTCAGGGATCACATGAACATTAAACACCCCACATACCTCATTTCACCTGATCATCAAACTCCCTTTAACACTTCCCTAATCTCTACCTTACTTCATCTGATGATTAAACACCCCCTAACACTAACCTAACCTAGCACTAACCAATCCCTAACCCCCCCCCACCTTACTTATCTTAACTTAACCCAATTTAACACCCACCAGGTAGAGTTAAGTGGTGTTAATTAATGTACCTGGTATAAGAGTCCAGGTACAGTCTATCTAACATGAAGTGGTAGGTATGGGGAGTGGGTCAAGTAGAAGATGACACTGTAGTTTAGATATTCCCTCATGTGGCTCTCTACAGTTACATAAGAACATAAGAAAATAAGGAGTCTGCAATAGGCCGGTTGGCCTGTGCATGGCAGCTCCTGTCGAGAGTTACTACCACTCTCTATCATCCATGAATCTATCTAGCCTACTTTTGAAACTTTCCAGCGTTCCAGCACTTACTACAAAGTTGCTAAGCTTGTTCCACTCGTCTACCACTCTATTTGTGAACCAGTACCTTCCTATCTCCCTCCTAAATCTAAACTTATCCAACTTAAGTCCGTTGCTCCGAGTCCTATCCTGCTCGGATATTATAAGAACTTTATCTATATCCCCTTTATTGATTCCTTTCACCCACTTAAATACTTCTATCATACCTCCCCGCACTCTTCGTCTTTCTAGGGAATGCAAGTTTAGTTTCTTTCACCTATCCTGATATGGAAGGTTTCTAAGTCCCGGAATCATTTTCGTCATTCTTCGCTGCACCGACTCCAGTGAATTGATATCCATTCTATAATAGGGGCACCAGAACTGAACCGCATAATCGAGGTGCGGCCTGACTAGCGCAAGATATAGTTGCAATAAGACATCTGTGCTCTTATTACTTACACTTCTAGACATAAAACCCAATACTCTGTTTGCCTTATTTCGAACATTAACGCACTGTTTTCTAGGCCGTAGGTCCGGGCTTACAAGTACCCCAAGGTCTCTTTCACAAGTCGACTTCTCTAGGTTGATGTTGTTAAGGCTGTATACATTGACAGTATTTGTTCTTCCAATGTTAAGTACGCTGCACTTGCTGGTGTTGAATTTCATTTGACATTTTTCAGACCACCCCTGCAGTTTATTAAGATCCTCCTGTAATGCATTTGCATCCTGCCCTGAATTACTCTGCCGCCCTATTTTAGTGTCATCCGCAAACTTGCTTATGTAACTGCTGATCCCAGTATCTAGATCGTTTATGTAGATTATGAACAAGAGTGGGCCTAGTACTGACCCCTGGGGAACCCCACTAGTTACACGGACCCACTCAGATTTAACACCATCTACGCTGACCCTCTGCGTTCTATCGGTGAGCCATGATTTTATTCAATTTAAGACTTTCCCCTCGATACCATGAGCCTTCATTTTTCCCAGAAGGGTCTGATGCGGTACTCTGTCAAATGCTTTGCTAAAGTCTAAGTAAACAATGTGTTTTTGCTCGTAACAAGGCTAATAAAGTACTTTGGTTCATACAAAGGAGTGTTAGTTACAAGACTAGCGAGGTCATCCTAAAACTGTATCTTGCTCTTGTGAGACCACACCTGGATTACGCAGTTCAGTTCTGGTCACCGTATTACAGAATGGATATAGAATCCTTGGAAAGAATTCAGAGGAGAATGACAAGACTAATCCCGGGCATTAGGAACCTTGAGTATAGAGACAGGTTAAAGCATCTTAATTTGCACTCCCTCGAGAGACGTAGAGCGAGGGGCGACCTGATAGAGGTGTACAAGTGGAAGGCAGGGCTAAACAAAGGGAACATTACAAAGGTACTCAAACTATCCAACCAGGAGCGAACTCGTAACAATGGTTTTAAATTAAACAAATTTAGATTTAGGCGGGAAATAGGTAAACACTGGTTTGGAAACAGAGTAGTGGATGAATGGAACAAGTTACCAAATATCATCATTAACTCGAATACGCTGAATAGCTTCAAACATAGGTTGGATGCTTATATGAGCAATAGGGGTTGGGTGTAAACGGGACTGCCCAGTATGGGCCAATAGGCCCGCTGCAGTTTCCTCCATTCTTATGTTCTTATGTTAAATAACATCGTAATTTTCGTCATTATCTACAACCTCGAAGACTTTCCTAAAAAACGTCAGCAGATTTGTTAGACAAGATTTTACCTTTGTAAACCCATGTTGAGAGTCGATGATAAACTAGCCAGGTAGGGAAGGTCAGGTAGGTGTAATCAAGTAGATCACGTGGAGGAGGTCAGGTAGGTGCAGGGATGGGGAGATCGCGTGGGGGAGGTGATGTAGAAGTGGTCAGGTAGGTGTAGTTAAAGCAAACGTAAGGCAAGTCAGGTAGGAAGAATTCAAGTCAGGTAGAGGAAGCAGGCAAGGAGAGTCAAAGAAAGGTAGAGGAAGTCAGGCAGGGAGAGTTAAGTAAGGTCGAGGAAGTCAGGTAGAGGAAGCAGGCAGGGAGAATCAAAGAAAAGGTAAGGGAAGTCAAACAGGGAGAGTCAAGTAAGGTAGAGGAAGTCAGGCAGGGAGAGTCAAGTAAGGTAGAGGAAGCCAGGTTAGCCCCGATAAAGACTAGCACGTGAGCTCTCAGTGGACAGAGAGGATACTCCTACAACAACGTGACAACTGACACGTAAGGAAGCTGCTGTGGGGATGAGGGCAGGAGGAGAAAGTGGGAAGGGAGGTAGGAGGAGGAATGTGGGAAGTGAGGAAAGGGAGGAGGGGTAGGGGAAGAGGATGAGGAGAGAGAGGAAGGTTAGGGGAAGATGAGGAGAAAAGGGAGAAGGGGAAAGTGTAAGGAAGGAATGATAAAGGAAGAGGTAGAAGGGGAAAACGGGTGGGGGGAAGGAGGAGGAGGATGAGAAAAGGAAGGAGAAGGGGAAGGAAAAGGAGAAGGGACGGGATAATGATGTAAACAAACAAACACAAAGAGAGATAACCCAATAACTATAAAGAATCAGAAACGAACCAACAAATACAATGAAAAGAGATAAGAGAAGTGGGAGGAGAAAAGAGGAAGGGGGGGAAACAACACACGCCAACTATTACATCAGCTTCTGCTGTTTTCTCACTACTAATACCCCTTCCTCCTCACTACTACCCCCTTCCTCCCTCAATACTACTACCCCTTCCTCCTCACTACCTACTTAAATTATTATACCATATATCTACAGCTCTCGTAACTGAGGATAGACGCACTTTATTCCCTGAGTGCAATTTTGACACCATCTTGGTTGCGCAGATAAAATGCGCATTTAGTGATGCTTTCACATCTTAATTATGTAAGTGTCGGAGGCACTATTACGACAGACAGACAGACAGACAGACAGACACATAGAGTACAGACAAATAAACAGACACAAACATATAAACAGACAAACAAATATACAGAAAACAAAGACTTACATAAACAGACAGACACAGACAATACCGCAAATAAACAAAGACTAAAAAAATACATAAGGAACTTTAAATCAATACAGAATTAATTTATCTAGCCAGAAAGTTACAGAGCTAAAGTTTCCATCAATTCCACGAAACACATACAGTATACATTTAAATATCAACACAGCATGAAGCATATTATTGGTAAACACATAATGAGGATATACGCACTTATACGCAACGAAAAAAATTAAAGTCACAACAAACACAATGCGGATAAGACATACTGACAATTATACACCAGACAAGATGAACAGAGAAACATTCATATAGCCAGCACCCACCATGACTGTGTGTGTGTGTGTGTGCGTGTGTGTGTGTGCGTTTACTACTACCAGTCTACACCCTGCGTCTGTCTGTGTGTGTGTGTGTCATCTCTGCCCCATAACCTCCCCAGCCTTACAATTATTACATCACAAGGCAGTAACTGTATCTCTCTCTCCCTTATGCAACTGCCAGCGTATGAGAGACAACATTGATGATGACCCTTTTCCCTGTGTCGCAGCTGTGTGCTCTCTCTTTCTCTCTTCTTACCCCCTCCCTCCCTCTCCTCTCTTGCTCTTCCTCCCTCCTTCTCTTGGTCTTCTTCCCCCTCTCTCGTTCTTTTCCCCTATCCCTCCCTCCATCCCACATCTCTCTCTCTCTCTCTCTCTCTCTCTCTCTCTCTGCCACCTGCTACAACACCAAGGAAGCCACAGGGCAGCGGCAACCCGTCAATTACCACCATCTAAGAACCGGTCCTGTCCGTGCCTTTTTAAAACCCAGGCAGATTCTGTGAACGCGTTTGGATATATGTAAACTCATCCTTGTTTGCGTTCGTGGAATATAATCCGCCTGCACACATGACCGTGGTCAGTCATGTTGAGGCCAGTGAGGGGGGGGGGGAGGGACATTCTATATCTTGTCCAAATTGGCAAAAATCTACTACCTCTTACCCAACTGAGGAGAGTCTGTATAAATCTTGCCCAACTGGAGATCAACTAGCTCCATCTTAACCGCGGTCAACCAAGGACAGCCTAATAATATGTATAGAAGACCGCCAGGGTTATAGGATTTCCTTCCGTGTTGAGCGAAGATTGTTTTTCCGATATACCTATTACAGTAAGGGATCACCTGAAGATTACCCCCCCCCCCAGCTAACCTAAGCTAATGCTGACTTAACCTAACCTCCCCAGGTAGAGTTAGGGTGTTTAACCTAGCTCGGGTGTGTAATCTTCAGGTGATCTACAAGTCTTCTCCAGGACCATATCGTTAACTGGGAGAATTGCCTCAGCTGTCACGATGCATTATGTCACTCTGCCTCAGCTCCTGTCACGTAACACAGGGATACCAATTCTCCTCCGTGATTGGCTGAAGGACTCCAGGATAAACAAGGACAAGATGGCTGGAAGGTGACGGAGTATACAGTCAAGAACACAAGTCTCTTTACACGCGTGAGGCTCCGAAATACCGGGACGAATTCTCTTGAGTCTAGACTGTTGGAGCCTATAGCTATTCTCTAGATCTCAAACGACACGGATCAATTAAGAGATTATCCCCAGCTTAACGTAACCTAACGCTAATCAAACCTAACCCAAATAACCCAACTTATCCTCCCCCAGGCAGCTAATGAAGGAACAATCTAAAGGTGATCCAACGACACACTTCATCCGGGTTCGGTACAGTTTCGAACGCGAGAGTATGTGAAACTTTTGTAAGTTTTATGAGGGAACGTCCTGTTAAATGACCTCACTATTACAGGAATATAATTTCACGAGTAATTACAGCCAAGTTTAGTCGTGGCTGTATTGCAGGTGGCATTTCCTCACGGAGATACATGCAACAGGTGGGCGAGTAACACGGATAAAGCAATGACCGACAACGGGCAAATTATACTAAGTGTGAGGGTGAGGTTTCACTTTCAAGAGCGTCATCTAGGGCCCGTGGGGGAGGAGGAGTCAGGTAATACTGTAGATGATATAATAGTGTATGTGGTTTCCTATTGGCTAGTATGTGGTTTCCTATTGGCTAATATGTGGTTTCCTATTGGCTAGTATGTGGTTTCCTATTGGCTAGTATGTGGTTTCCTATTGGCTAGTATGTGGTTTCCTATTGGCTAGTATGTGGTTTCCTATTGGCTAGTATGTGGTTTCCTATTGGCTAGTATGTGGTTTCCTATTGGCTAGTATGTGGTTTCCTATTGGCTAGTATGTGGTTTCCTATTGGCTAGTATGTGGTTTCCTATTGGCTACTCGTCATCGTTTTGAGGAACATATAATAGACGGGAGAAAACCTACGTCATCAGAAGATAATTAGACTGATGTTCTCTGATGATTAAGGTAGATTAGATTATCGTTAGGTTGGGATTGGTTAGATTATGGTTAGATTAGGTTACTGTTACGTTAGGTTAGGTTAGATTATGGTTAGATTAGGTTACTGTTACGTTAGGTAAGGTTAGATTATGGTTAGATTAGGTTACTGTTACATTAGGTTAGGTTAGATTATGGTTAGATTAGGTTACTGTTACATTAGGTTACCGTTAGGGTGGGTGGTTAATCTTAAGAAGAACTAGGATGGAGTGACTAATCTTCAGGTGATCCGAACAAGTTTACTGACAATGGGTGGGATGAGTAGCGAGACATTCAGACAGCATGAATCATAACAGCACCGTCTGGCCGGAAAGCAAAAAGTCATGACAAGTTTTGTTGAGAGCGTTAAACTATGAGACAGCAGAATACAGAGATCACAGATGGTTAAATGGTGCTTGAGCAAGACATCAAAAA
Source organism: Homarus americanus (assembly GCF_018991925.1). Classification (NCBI taxonomy): domain Eukaryota; kingdom Metazoa; phylum Arthropoda; class Malacostraca; order Decapoda; family Nephropidae; genus Homarus; species Homarus americanus. Next base: position 1,511,527 of record NW_024745671.1, read on the forward strand.
AAAATTAACGGAATTTCCGGATCACCTGTAAATTCCCTCCACTAACTAGTTCATTAAATTTCCACCTACAGATTAATCACCCTAACCTAACCAAACCTAATCTTACCTAACCTAACCTTACCTAATCTTACCTAACCTAACCTTACCTTACCTAATCTTATCTAACCTAACCTAACCTTACCTTACCTAATCTAACCTAATCCTCCGAGGTGACTTAAATTTTCACCCCTTTCCCCCACAAAGCAATTCACTTTTCTTCCCGATTTCCGTCTACTCAAACTATCCAACCAGGAGCGAACTCGTAACAATGGTTTTAAATTAGACAAATTTAGATTTAGGCGCGAAATAGGTAAACATTGGTTTGGAAATAGGGTAGTGGACGAGTGAAACAAGTTACCAAATATCATCATTAACTCGATACGCTGGATAGCTTCAAACATAGGTTGGATGGATAAATAAGCGATAGGGGTTGGGTGTAAATGGGACTGCCCAGTATGGGCCAATAGGCCTGCTGCAGTTTCCTCCATTCCCATATTCTTTTGTTCTTAAATAGTTGCACAGGCACAACAAACAAACTGACTAATTAGAAAGGTAGAAGCACATGGCATCAAAGGAAACATCCTTAAATGGATTAGGGCGTGGTTACAGGACAGGAAACTGGGAGTGAGCATTAACGGCACTAAGTCCAATTGGAGCAACGTCACAAGTGGAGTTCCCCAAGGCTCAGTACTTGGACCATTATTATTTATTATATACATAAACGACATACTGTAGATATCGGCATAGACAGCAATATAAGTAAATTTGTTGATGACACTAAAATAGGACGTGTTATTAAGTCTGACAAGGACTCGGCAAAACTACAGGAAGATCTAAACAAATTTTTCGAATGGTCTGAAAAATGGCAGATGAAATTCAATGTGGACAAATGTAAAGTACTCGGTATAGGAGATGTAAACAGGGAAACCAGATACCAGATGAACAACGATGCCATAGAGAAATCCGACTGCGAGAGAGATTTAGGAGTAATGATAAGTAGGAACCTTAAGCCAAGTAAACAACGTGTTTTTGCTCGTAACAAGGCTAATAAAGTACTTGGGTTCATACAAAGGAGTGTTAGTTACAAGACTAGCGAGGTCATCCTAAAACTGTATCTTGCGCTTGTGAGACCATACCTGGATTACGCAGTTCAGCTCTGGTCACCGTATTACAGGATGGATATAGAATCATTGGAAAGAATTCAGAGGAGAATGACAAGACTAATCCCGGGCATTAGGAACCTTGAGTATAGAGACAGGTTAAAGCATCTTAATTTGCACTCCCTCGAGAGACGTAGAGCGAGGGGCGACCTGATAGAGGTGTATAAGTGGAAGTCAGGGCTAAACAAAGGGGACATTACAAAGGTACTCAAACAATCCAACCAGGAGAGAACTCGTAACAATGGTTTTAAATTAGACAAATTTAGATTTAGGCGTGAAATAGGTAAACACTGGTTTGGAAACAGAGTAGTGGATGAATGGAACAAGTTACCAAATATCATCATTAACTCGAATACGGTGAATAGCTTCAAACATAGGTTGGGTGCTTATATGAGCAATAGGGGTTGTGTGTAAACGGGACTGCCCAGTATGGGCCAATAGGCCCGCTGCAGTTTCCTCCATTCTTATGTTCTTATGACAACACTCCCTCACCTGATCAACCACCGGACACTGTGGCGCGTGTCAGAACATAAGAACATAAGAATGGAGGAAACTGCAGCGGGCCTATTGGCCCATACTGGGCAGTCCCAGTATGGAAGGGAGGAGTGAAGGTAGGGGGAGGGAGGCAGGTAATGGGTATGGGGAGAAGGTTTGGAGGAGACGAAGGTGTAAGTGGGAAGGTGGGTGTTAAGTGAGAGGTAGGGCAAGGGAGGTAAGGGTGTGGCAGTGTCCGAAAACACCCACAGGACGACCACGACAACCACCACCACCCTCAACAAAGACGGCTCCAGTACACTCCCTCCACTCCCTCCTCCTCACCTGAACCTCTTACCTCATTCCTCCTCCCACCACTTCCCAGCTCCTAAAACTTTCCTACTGCCTCTGTTAGTTCAGCACACATCCTCTGACGCATCACTTTCTATCCTTGCATAATTAAGGATACGGGGAAAAATCACATCTAAAATGGGACATGATGTACAGAATGTGAAATAACAGCGGAAGTGCCAGTGTACGTCTTTGGGTTGGTTTGGGTTGGGTTAGCATTGCACTGCGTTGGGTTTGGTTGGGTTGGGTTAAATTAGCGTTGGGTTGGCATTAGGGTGTTGTGATATTAAGGTGAAATAAACTGGGGGTGACATTTATGGACTATCAATCGACATAAAAACAAAGCTGACACCAACTCTGAATCCCTGACTTTAAAAACGAGAAAAAAAGATAAATCCATTGTAACTATGAACACCTGGTAAGACTTCCTCAAGGCTACGTCATTACCGAGGCCTTCACACCTGAAGGTAGACGGGATACACAAGTTCAAGTTGATGGTCTTCATCTTCAAGTCCATACCTACACCTACCTCAATATACACCTTCCTCAGTGTTAATTAAAAACAATGAAATTGCACCTGGGTAATAGTCTCGATCCATCCGTGTAGAACTTACGTATCATCATCATCATCATAATCCTCATCATCATCATCATCATCATCACTACCACCACCATTATCAGGTCCGCCACTTCATACATTTCGCGTCAGGTAAACAAAGCGATCACCGACCCTGGTAATCCCTGACTCTGGGAACAATAGCGGCTACCGGCAACCATTACGGTTCCCGGATGAATTAAAAAAAAATAACGTATACTTAATATAAGATTAATGATCATTTTACCCGTATTAATATTTATTTCACGCGAAGAGAGAGAGAGAGAGAGAGAGAGAGAGAGAGAGAGAGAGAGAGAGAGAGAGATCTTCACGTCTATATTTCTTTGTTTCAATTTGTACAGAGAGACCTTTAGACCCCTATGAGGTGGTATTTCTGGTGTAAGAAGCCGTATTATTAGCTCTATGTTACGTTTTATTTGTTATGATTTTCACTTTAGACGCTGGATATCCTTATTATTTACATTCCCACGTATTTAGCCGTATTTTGTGTTGCTAGTGTTGCCGGGTCTTTCACCACGTATTGTTGGCCGTATGACGCGCATTAATAGTAGCATTGTTTTTGCGAATTATAACCATATTTCGCGGTTTTATAACAGCATTTCGCGAATTTTAACCGTAATAACAGTCGAACGCGCGTTTTTTCTTGTCAGTGAGGGGCTCTTTGTCAGCTGGCCGGCCGTCTCCCGCATTCCGCCGCTGATTCATCACGCAAAAACCAGAACGAGAAGAACCCACAATTTGCATAGAATGTTGGGGAAAAGAGGCGTGTGGAATGTGGGAGGTGTGGGGGTCATGCAAGGTCATATGGACGACTAAGAAAAATATCACCAGTGTGGGTTAAAGAAAGGTCAAGAGAAGACCTGGGTTGTGTAAGATCAAAGAGTTAACGTGTTGTCATGGAGGGCTCAGAAGGGTCAAGTCAGGGTCAACTCAGGTCATTTAATGCTTGCCTAAGGTTAAAAAGCTTGAATGCAGGTCAGAGGAGGTCACATTGCAGTGGGGTCGTGTAAAGTCAATTAAGGGTCATGAATGAATCCAACTATGGGTCATTTGGGGGGGGGAGGGGCACAATGGTCAATACAGATATTATGTGAGGTCACGCAGGTCAAGACCCCACCCTATAGGCAGCTGATGGCAATTATTCCGGTTACCTCTGCCTTCCTTCCTCCCCTCTCCTCTAAGATTTCCTTCTATCTCCCCCGTTCTTCAGAGTCACCCTTCCTCTCCTCCCCCACCTACGTTCCTACCTTCCTCTCCATTCTCCTCTCCCTATAATCCCTCTCCCCTCCCTCCCTTTCCAGCCATCTAGTCGATCACTGTTGCTAACCCGAGCCAGGTGAAGGATGGTGACTGGTGACTGAAGGAAGCAAGGCACATTTTTATATGTCCCACCTCCTCCACACTTCCCTTCCCACGCATTTCCCTCCCACATACTTTCCTTCCTATACATATCCCCCCTCCCACATACTTTCCTTCCTACATATTCCCCCTCCCACATACTTTCCTTCCTACATATCCCCCCTCCCACATACTTTCCTTCCTACATATCCCCCCCTCCCACATACTTCCCTTCCTACATATTCCCCCTCTCACATACCCTCCCCAAGTTAAATTCCTCACTTTTCCACAACCCCTTCTCTTCCTCACCCCTCCCTTAAACTCTTCCCGCTACCCCATTAACCCCCCCCCTACCCCCCATTTCAACTACTAGTCCCAGGCTCCCCAATTATAGTCTTTCAACTTTTCTTTCCTCTCTTTTCCCCTGAACCCATCATTTTTTTCCTATTTTCCCCTTCCTTTTTGTTATCGCCAAAGCAAGATAAACATGAGAGAGAGAGAGAGAGAGAGAGGGTGAGAAGGGGGCCAGTGCTGACAACGTGTTTGTTGGTCGTCTAATATAAAACAGGTGCCCTCGTCTAGGGCTGCGATTGGATGGCGATTGCTCAGTAGTCTACCAATTCTTGCAGAAGAAACAACACGCTGGTCGAACCCAAGACCCTAAAACAAAAATATAAACTCTAAATAACTTTAATAAGTATATTTATGTACTGTAATTTGATCATATTATACAAATTGTCACCTGATGTATCAACAGATGTAACATGTGAGTTATACTTAAGATGTTAACAGGCTATGTACTGTATATTGATTGTATCATTCATTCTGTGTCCTGAGATAACAGCATTTGTTATACGAGAAATGTTCTTTAACAGGTTTTGACCGAATTATTTGGTACGCGTCAACGTTGAGGGTTTATTTCACCAGCAACAAACCAATAACGCTCCTATGAGCGTTAACACTTTTCCCCTCCCCTATTTTAACCCCTAATCTTCCCCACTCTTCCCTCCCACAATTATCCTTCCCTCCCTGTCTTTAACATTCACCCTCTTTCCTCCCACACACACACACACACACACACACACACACACACACACACACACACATACCCTACCACCCATAAAACTCTCCCCCTCACACATCCACTCTCCCCCTACACACATCCACACACCCAACTCTCCACCTATACACACACCTTTCAGCCACTGTTGCTAACCAGAGTTTAACTACAGCAGGCCAGCAGATTTCTCACGACGGGTGATTGATTAAGGTAACAAGATAAACTTAGACCCAATATAAATTCACCAAACACACGAGTGACAAGGATAAATCACGAGAGAGAGAGAGAGAGAGAGAGAGAGAGAGAGAGAGTATTATCTGAGGAACTCTGTTTTTATGGGGGTAATAAACCACATCTTAACTGTTCGAAACAATTTCCAACTGTTCGAAATGTTCTCAAATGTTCGAACTATTTCCCAAACGTTCAAAATGTCTCACAATTCAATACCAAAAACACAACAGCATACACGATACAGCATTCCATTTTTCGTCCCAATATTAATTTTTGTGAGGTTGATTATATGTTTCCCGTGCACATAACTGAAGTGCTCGTTTGTTCAGTAGTTTCTGTTAACACGACTGAAGGATTTACCTGTTTGTTGTGAAGCCGGCTGTTTTTTTTGTTTGGGGGAGGAAGGAAGGGGATAACCACAGATTTTTTTAATACCTTACTGAAATCTTTCTATTTTGGGGTAAGAAACTTTACGGAGGCATAATAGTGATATTACCTATATTGATGATGCGAGAGTTCGAACCCCGCCACCCACCTCCCGACACCTACCGCCATCCTCACCCCACTAGGTCGATTCTCCCTCAGCCGGGTGATGTTAAACTCGACCATCGGGGCACCGGGCTAATGATTCACATTAATTGCCATCGTTTTGATTGATAGGGGTGAGCGGGGGTTCTCACGAGCGGGAGGGAACGTTCACCCTTAGCAACAGCGTGGGTGGTTAATGGTGAAAGGTGGAGGTGGTTATGTGATAGTGGTAGTAGTAATTATAGTATTGTAAGTGGTGGTGGTGGTGGTGGTTATGATGAATGGTTGTGGGTTGTGATGATGAATGGTAGTGGTTGTGGGTTGTGATGATGAATGGTAGTGGTTGTGGGTTGTGATGATGGATGGTAGTGGTTGTGGTTGATGGTGGAAGGTGGAGGTGGTTATGTGATTGTGGTGGTAGTAGACTAGTAGTAGTAGTAGTAATATAATTATTAATAAACATAAGAAAATAAGGAGTCTGCAATAGGCCGGTTGGCCTGTGCATGGCAGCTCCTGTCGAGAGTTACAACCACTCTCTATCATCCATGAATCTATCCTGCTTCCTTTTAAAACTTCCCAGCGTTCCAGCACTTACTACAAAGTTACTAAATTTGTTCCACTCGTCCACCACCCTATTTGTGAACCAGTTTCTTCCTATCTTTCCTAAACCTAAACTTACCCAACTTAAATCCGTTACTACGAGTCCTATCCTGCTCGGATATTATAAGAACTTTATCTATGTCTCCTTTATTGATTCCTTTCACCCACTTAAATACTTCTATCATATCTCCCCGCACTCTTCGTCTTTATAGGAAATGCAAGTTTAGTTTCTTTAATCTATCCTGATATGGAAGGTTTCTAAGTACCGGAATAATTTTCGTCATTCTTCGCTGCACCGACTCTAGTGAATTGATATCCACTCTATAATAAGGGCACCAGAACTGAACAGCATAATCGAGGTGCGGCCTGACTAGCGCAAGATATAGTTGCAATAAGACCTCCGCACTCTTGTTACTTACACTTCTAGATAAAAAACCTAATTAGGGTAATGGTAGTGGCAGTAGTGGGAAGGGATGGTAGTGGGTGGTGGTGGTAGTGGATGCTGATTGTGGTAGTAGGAGGTGGTACTGGGGTGGTAATGGTAGTAGTATTAATAGGTAGTGGTGGTAGGTGGTAGTGGTAGGTGGTGGTGGTGGCAGAGGTATCAAAGCTGGTGATACAAGAGGAAGCAGAGGAGGAAGAGAGGAGGAAGAGAGGAGGGGAAGAGGAGGAGGAAGGGAAGGAAGAGGAGGGGGAAAAATATAATAAAAATGAGGAACGCATAGCTAGAGTGAACAGAAGAGGGAAAGGAGGAGGAATATAAGATAGAAGAAAGAATTAGGAAGAAATTAGGACACAAGAAAAAAGAGAGAGAGAGAGAGAGAGAGAGAGCATCCTATAGACATGATAATCATGGAAGGCGAGTCATCCCAGCATGGTAACAGTAACTATGGCAACCATCTCAACCACCACCACCCACTATTACCACCCACACCACCTGCGTCACTATCACCACCACCTACCATCACCTAGTTCACTACCACCACCTACCATCACCTACTTCACTACCACCACCTACCATCACCTAGTTCACTACCACCACCTACCACTACCAACCACCTGTGACGTAAGGGATACTTCTTTGTACTCGTGAGATTGGCATCGTACACAAGGGTGAAGTAAGATTAAATAAAAATCTGAACTTAGTTTATGTGGTCATGAGTTAAGATAAACAAATTTGCTTTAGAATAATTGACGATCCAGAATTTAAAACAATTTCTTTCCCCTACTTACGAGAAAAAAATTAACTTCGGACTTTTTTTGGGGGGGAGGACACTTAAAATAGTTCTTACCCTGAAAGAAAAATATACGAGTTTCTGAAAATTACGCTCATAACAAATATTCGTTTCTTCAGTTACGAGAAAAAAAAATAATTATTTGTAACTCTTTGGAGAATCCGACCCTAAATAACAGCTCAAACACCATAATTACGAGGAAAAAAAAAAAACCTTTGGAGCCTTCAAAGACCTCTGCCTCTGCCCCTCTCTCCCTCCGTCACTGTAAAAGAGTAGTGAAGAGGCAGCCTTCCGTCACGTACTCCCACACTATTGATGCCATGCTCTCTGTCTCTCTCTACCTCCTCTTTCATCGCCCCCTCTCTCACTCCAGCATCCCCCCCTTCCTCTTCCATGTCTGTCGTCTGACCTCCCCTCTTTGGTGTGCCTTAGCGAGAAACAAGGGTCGTGCTTCTGGAGGAGGAGGAGGAGGAAGGGGAATGGAGGAGAGGAGACGACGAGAACAAAGACGAGGAGGACGATGGACGACGAGAGAGGAAGGAAGAGAAAAGAGAGAAGGAATGAGGATAGGAAGGAGGACAAGGCTGAAGGGGGAATTAAAGAAAAAGAGTCGGAAAGTAGGGTGAGAGAAAAAGGAGGAGGAGGACAAACAGACAACAATCCTAAAATCCCCTCCATGAAAACCAGAGGGGGACTAATTAAACAAACGATAGCAAAAGATTCCCTTAGCAACAGGGTGGAGGGATAGAGGAGGCAGGCAATTAATGATGCACACGACGTGACAAAGAGGAAGGCAGGAAGAGAGATGGGGAGGGGGGGTGGAGGACGCTTGATAAAGGAGTAAAAACGTGGGGACGGACAAACAGGCTGGTGAACACGTTTCATAAAGCTGGGATGGACGAACACGTTTCATAAAGCTGGTGGGACGGACGACACGTTTCATAAAGCTGGTGGGACGGACGAACAAGTTTCATAAAGCTGGTGGGGCGGACGAACACGTTTCATAAAGCTGGTGACGTTTCATGGTGGGACGGACGAACACGTTTCATAAAGCTGGTGGGACGGACGAACAAGTTTCATAAAGCTGGTGGGATGGACGAACACGTTTCATAAAGCTGGTGGGACGGACAAACACGTTTCATAAAGCTGGTGGGATGGACGAACACGTTTCATAAAGCTGGTGGGACGGACGAACACGTTTCATAAAGCTGGTGGGACGGACGATTACGTTTCATAAAGCTGGTGGGATGGACAAACACGTTTCATAAAGCTATTACAAGACTTGGGCTGGGAAAAGGAAGCTTCAAACGACAGTTAAACAGAGATAAGGAAAAAATAAAATAAAACAAACAATGAAGTAAAGGGAAAACGGGGTAGGACAGCTGTACAAGAGGGCACAGTTTGACCACCCCCCCCTCACCCCACCCTTGTAAAGTCATCAAAGACAGATGGACTGTGGCGAGCGTTGTGGCGAGCGTTGTAGCCAGCGCATAACGGGCGATGAAATGATAAAAAGGACAGGTTTTTTAGACACAAATACTAGAAGGTGAACTTAATCTTCACCCCCAACCTCCAGGATTCCCGCGTCAATGTCTACAACTCGTCAGCTCTCCGGATCTCCCTACAGAAAAACAAAAGACTTCCGTTCCTCTGCTTTGAATTTCATTAACACAATCAATGCTCCACATTTCTGGGCGGGAAATATTTATCGTCATGATGTACAGTAAGTAAACACACACACACACATGCCTCAATAACAGATCCCATAAAAAACTCGTAAATACATTCTAGCACATGACTTAAACCTATATATTACGGTAATTCGATTTTATTACTTTATCCAATACTATGTGACTCACCCCGTCAATTGAAAGCTTCAACCACGACCTTAGGATGAATAAATTACGATTAACTTTCACGTTCGATTTTTTTCTCCCAACCGATGATAAGAAAAGGCTTAAATGGATGGCCTACACAAAGGACAATCCTTTTCCAATAAAAAAAATAAAGAAAAAAAAATAAGCAGGGTTTGTTCGGGTTCGTGTTATAACAAACTCTCAATTAACTACAAAATAAATTCTCAAAGGTTTTCACGTTCATTCCCCCCTAAACTGGAATCGAAAATATACTGTATAATGATCACTGAAAATACAACATCCAGTCGACCGTCAACATTGCAATAACACTATACAGTAACTACATACGCTCACCTTAAGTAGAAGTTGGAAATTAAAACAGTAAAACACATACCATCTTTGAGACTCCTGCCCTGCCCTGCCCTGCCCTGCCCTGCCCTGCCCTGCCCTGCCCTGCCCTGAGTACACCAGCCCTAAGCACGCCAGTCTAAGCCAGGCACGTGACGACCCCTCCCCTCCTCCGAACACTAAACCTTGACACCCTTACTATCCTCCCTGTCTGACAGCCATTAGATTAAGGATACAGACAGGTTGAGAGGTAGACAAAGAAAGACATGTAGAGCCATTCATCTATAGATAGGTATGCAAATAGACAGATAAAGACAGACATATGGACGAAGATGAAATATAGATAGAAAGATGAAACCAGAGAGAGAGAGAGAGAGAGATAAGGAGGCTGTGGTCCTATCTTGGTGGGCCAACACACTACGGTATCCCTAGGCGGATGACGAGATTATTAATGTCCCCCATAACGTCCCGCTGCTTTAACCTCTCTCTCTCTCTCTCTCTCTCTCTCTCTCTCTCTCTCTCTCTCTCTCTCCTCCCATCACCATCAAATACTACGCCTCGTGACGTCATAACACACTTGAACGTCTCTCCATTCTCATGACGTCACTACTTCGGCAGGATATCGATCATGGTGTAACCTCGTCATTGAAGCCACCGACACAACATGTAGAAAAATAATTAGTTTATCCCACGGACTGGAAACGTAGCTAAGGCATTACATAACAGTGCAAAAGATAGCTAAGCCCCCACCCCTCTCAAGCACAGTAAAGAAGACTAACTTTCCTCACTCGGCAAATATTTCCTATACTACAATTATTATCACAGTCGTCAAGGATGCCAAGGTAACCATTTTTTTACGTCATGGTGACAGATGGAATACTGCCAAAGTGTAAACTCAACACACCTCGGGGTTCACAGAGTCCAACACACACACATGCACACAACGAATGTCTCAATTTGATTTCCTGTTGTTGTTTTGTGCAGTAAGACTTAATGAACGATACTTAAAACACCCAGATAGCTGAAGCACAATAAACCTCACCGACTCGACCTCATCTCTCAAGAATAATAAAAATCCATTGTTTACTAACGCCTGCAGTAAAAAGGGGCATAAACGCCAAAATGATGCTTGAAAATAGTCTTACCTTTACTAAGACATAAGTGTTACATTACTGAGATAACTGTACGATATATTAGATTGTATTTGTATATCGTAAATATCTCCATTGGCCTCAAAAACAAAAGCCATCTCTTCGTTATTCCATTGGCAGGATTATATTACGTGGGGAATCATCTGACGGGGCTTCCCCTGGGTGGGTTTACGTTCCAACACCTGCGTTATCAATGAAAAGTCACACTAACTTCTCGGATTTGAAAATTGATTGTAAACAGACTGAACAATTAACTCGTTGGATACATGACCGACAGCCAGAACACTTACGAGAGAATGCAGTGTACTAACCTCAGCTGCCACACAATGTACTAAATCCATTTCTTTCTCATCTCAAATAGCAGTGGATCCAGTCTTAATTGTACTGTAGCCCTTCATAACACAGTATCTACAAGTAGCGCTGTTTGTGTAGACCTGTAGTATGGTGGTGAATACTTATCAATATTTCCTTCACAAATATATCCGGTAAACAAACTTTCCACACAGAGTGCACTTTAACACACGTTATCTGGCCTAAATCTGATCAAAACATTTATCACCTCCCAGTGTTTACTTGCGATACAACATGATGTGACGTAACGCGTAAACATAACATAACGTAAGAATGAAATAAACGGCAGAAGTCCCATTGGCCCAAACTCAGCAACCCCTTTTCACCCAGCCCGTTGCACTCATGTTTGTCCAACCTATATTTAAAGCTTCCCATCGATTTCGAGTTAATGATGGTGTTTGGGAGGTGGTTCCACCCATCCACATCTCTAATTTAATACCAATGTTTATCCAATTCCCGCTTAAATCCAATTTGTCTAATTAAAAAATATTGATAAATAGTTCGCTCCAAATTTATAAGTTAGGTGCCTTGATTAGATTAGAATTAACTCTGTATTTCCCCTGTAGACTTAGATCATATCTCCCTTCTCTCTACGTTTCTCGAGAGAATGTTTACTCCAGTTTTCCTTAATCTGTATGCTCAAGGTTCCCAATGCCCAGGGTTAACCTTGCCATCCTCTTCTGAATACTTTCTAAGGAATCAATATCCATTCTATAATACGGTGACCGAAACTAAACCGCACAATCCAAGTGTGGGTTAGATCTAAGATAACGTCACTTTTCCTGTGTGAAATAACTGCAAGCAAGTCACAAAATATAACTGGAAACCACTCCGAGAAACTCCAGTTAAGCAATTACTCCCAGCTGGCTCCACTAGAGGGTGCTCCTGTCCGATAAATACACTACCACTCCCGGCAACCGTTCTGGAATCAGTTGATCCACCTTGACTTCAACAAAGCCTCCGACAGGGATCCTCACAAAAGACCAGCACGTACGGCTGAAGCACATGGTATTGGGAGGGAAATTCCAAACTGGATGAGGATATGGTTAACAGACACGAAACAGAATCCGCACCAATAACACAAATTCGACTGGGGCAACGTCTAATAATACCGGATTCTTTAAAATTAGTATATCATGTTCACTAAAAACTATGATCAAGCGTTCATTGAAATATTAATCTATGTTCATTGTCACTAGAACACGATTACTGACGCACTTACAACACACAGATCACTGACGGTACATATTTTCGTAAAAACAGAAGCAATGGGATGTAAAAAAAAATGTTAGGCCTACCTCGAACGACCTCTTAACGCGTATAATTACAATACATGCATGTACTACTTACAATGTTGACGAACAAGCTATCTGAAATTGGCTTACTACGCATGGTACCTCAATCATCCTTATGTGACCAACACTACATTTTGCGAACTCCCACCCCAATTACCCATCATTCTCTTCGCATTCAGGGGAGTACTCGAGTCAACAGGATCACACATCTCCTACACACGAAGTAAACAACGCGGGAACAGCTAAAGTCGTAAGGAGTTAACACGGTGACACCCAGTTATCGGAAGCCGTCACCATCAATAACCACCTCAACCCAACAGGATCCAGCAAGCGATGGCAGAGTCTTTAGAAGTTTAGATGGAAAAGTAAGGGAGTGAGAATAGCTACACCACTTTGTATAGGACAATTGTCACATTAGGGTAAAAATAACTATGCTGGATATTCATAAACGGTGTTTTTTTTTTGCGAGGGGGGGGGGGGGACCACCAACCCATTCCCAGTTATACGCACCAGTCAAAGGTCAAGGTCACACAGTCTGCACACCGTAAGATGAAGTTGACTCATGGTGCCGCGAAGTCGCTGTCGGCCGCACGATGTTAGGGCCAGTTGTCTACAAGGAAAGGACGCGGATTCTGTCCAGTGATATAGCTTGAACATTGTTTTTATGACGAGTGTGATTTCCATAATTTACATCCGTCCCGACTTTCACCCTGCCATAATAACTTTACCGAGAGGTCTATAGTATAGCAGTCTCACATTACCAAAATAAACTGAGGAAACCAAACAATCTGCACGCTGCCCATTGGTTGTTCAAAACAGGCTTAAAATTATTCTTACACATATGTATCGATATGAGAAGCTAATGGGCATCAAAGCTTCAGAACAACGTTGTACATTTTCAAGTCACCATTGCAAGGCTTCGAGCATTTTTTTTTTAAATTAACCAAAGGTCTCATCCAAGTAATATAGAATACTGTCACGAGCTTCACCGGTAGCCTTAGTACTGTACCGTGACTGTATTACATAGTGCATTACAAAAATCAGTAAAGTCTGTTACGACCGTGTCGTATTTTTCTATTTTTTTTATATAACATGCTTCATGTTCCATATTATTCCTGTAATGATGTGTTGTATTTACTATTATATAATCTAGCCACCTTAACCCTGTGCTATTAAGGTTTTAACTGTTATTATTTGTTCAAACCCATTTTGTATTGTAACCAGCATTCTTTGTTCTCTAACGATCATCTGCATCGTTAAACGACCCACCGGCGGGTCGCGTGGCGGGAACCGACCTTATATATAGGACCCACCAACTGACGGAGTTAGTTCAGTCTTCTTGTCATACAGTTCACATCCTTTGAGTGACACTCGTCACCTGTTACTTATACCTAATTTATTTGTGATGTTCCTGTCGCCACCAACGTGGTATTGCTATGTGAGTACCTATTTATGTCCATCCGTATTTGCTTAGTTACATTTAATTCAGTGTTAGTTTTTATGTTTATGCAGTGTTAACGTAATCCAATGCTTTACTTTTATTCTTTAGATGTTTACTATCATTCGTGTCTTTAAAAGTTTCGATGGTGAATCAATTTGTTGTGACGGCCTACGAGGCTCTTTATTGTGTTAATATTTAGTTTACACATCTTCAGTTGCCTCTGAAGATGTCTTGAATAAAGACGAAAGCTAAGGTGCTCCGTTGTTTCCATTTTCCCGTGTGATTTTATCAAGGTTAATATTTAATTAATTAAATTCTTCATTTATTTTTATTCCCTTTTAATTTACTTCACTTTTTTTGTTTGGTTATGCCTAGAACCTGGATATTTAAGTAAATTAAGAGACGGCGTAACAAGTCGAACAGTGACAATGAAAGTGAAAAAATTGGTGATTATCGTTTCGATCCAAGAAGCTACAACAATTCTTTATACCCGTCCCCAATAGACTGTGGAAAAAAAAGCATAAAAATAATAAACATGAAAATATTATGCCATACTTTCTCATGTGCATCTCTCTCAGTCCATCAGCTGAAAGGGGATGAATGACAAAGGCCTACCAGAAACAGTGACCAATGTAAACCGCGACCAATCTAAACATGGTAATATTCCAATCTCTTAACATATTTAAAGCTCCGGTTAATATCATGGAACATTACACTGAAAGGCACTAGAGAAATTGTCTCCTTTATAAACAATCTTAAATGTTACATGGCGCCACTTCTGGAGCTGCAAGGGGAGGGTAGGCCTAACCCAATCGGCGCACGCACCCTACCTAAACCAGTCAATACTCTCAGGCCATCCCTGTGCTGGAGGTGAAAATATTCACACCTTACACCCATACTCAAATATTATTACTTAATATACACGTAAATGTTTCTAAATCGTTTAACATCTTAATGTAACAGAAACTGGTCTAACTCCAGGCACGCATCTCAAAATTTCGCGGGCACTGTCTCTCCCTACCACGGTTAGCAACCAAGGTACGCCTGACAGCTACTGCCGTCAACTACGGAAAATAATATTTGATAGCTTATCAGGACCCGCCGCCTTAGCCAAGAAACAAGGTGTCATTGTAATGATAATGTCAAGTCACACAACTATTAGCAAAGAATTAAAGAGTTCGTGTCCTTGTCTATTTCTGGGTGTATAACCAAATACATTTTATAATATGAAAACATGCCCACGAAGTTTATGATCAAACAGGCATAAATTATCTACTCGAGACATTAGCATGAAAATGTTAGCCTTTTCGAGATGGTTCTGAGGTAAACAATGCCAGGACCTGATTAACCCAGAAATACTCTATATCGTTTTGATTTATTAGTACAAATTCTAGACATTTTCAGAAACAAAACTTCTAGACTCTAACACGAATAAACATCCGTGAATATACTGTACTGTACTTGCAACGATCAAACTATTTTTTTTCTAGTATGTCATTTTTCAAAGCTTGATTTAAAGACTTCTAAATATGGAAGACATTTCGGCGGGGAAATACTCAACAACACATTGGGGTCTGTGAATCCAACACTCATATAAACCAACTTGGAAGAGAAAAAAATCTAGTACAGTACTATGATTCTTAATACAAGTATAACGTGCACTATATAAGTCATCTACTCTTCAACAGCAGATAATTGCAAATAATACAATAACAAATGTTCTCAATTAGACGACCTCCAAACAGTTATCTACAGGTTTGGGCCGGATGACACATATAAATATGATATTAGGAGCGTACACTTGCACTCTCACCCAGAGCTAACGTACCGTCAGACTCTCACTAATATGGTACACTTCTCATGGCCGCCTGCCGTCATCAATACGGTACACACGTTACTGATACTTCTTGGCCAAGGTACGGCTGTCATCGAAGAATATTAGAGACAATTTCTGGGGTCATTATAGTAGTGTCTTCTTGCTATATGCTTAAGACTTACATGCTATATTTAGAATTCACTTACCAAAAGCTGCACTGCTGCCACGATCATTTGCCATGGTAAAAACGGTACACACGGTAAGAACATTGGTCATAAATGGGGATAAAGTATCGTATGTTGCAGGACAAGACTCATTTCTCCCATTCTATGATAAGGTGTGAGATTTATACCTTAAAAAAATGGTATTCAGATTCTGGGAAGGACCAACAAGGCTCGTGTTGTATCTGTTTACGGTCCCATGAAGAAGTTACACAACCAAAACAATAAACATTAATATGTAAGTCATCATTTTCTGCCCTTTGAATGACCTTCGTCATGTCCACTGGGGTGACTCGGCTATTCAGGCAAGAATTGTACAGGTAACGAACGATCTTGGCCGACCACATCATGGGCTTTGTTGTTCCATCTACACGACTGGAGAATGCCATTGCGGATATGGTGAATACACTTTGGTGTAAGACCTAAAGCTTTGTGTGTATAACTTCTTTAAGGGAGTTTGTTAAAAATCCATTACTTATGTAAGCGACATATAAGTATTTCATATTGATACATTTGAAACTAAATGAAAATTCGCACTTACACTATTATTCTGGACAAGGGCAACTGGCTTGTATCTCCAGACAATGTACTGTTTATATTATATGCTGAATCGGGAAGGCTAGTGATCCTACTATAATACTCAAGGCTCTTTAAATGCACACATCTTGATCTGAAATGGTTGTTCAGGTTTGTTGCTACATACCACTAAAATGCAGACCCGGAAGTTGTTTCGTCTCAACCTGATGTTTACGTGTCATCAACAGCTTCAGACCATGACTTCTACCAATGTCGTTGTGTGGTCCGTCTCGAGCGCGCTACATGATGTTTTCCTAGTCTCATCTTGAACGTCACCACCATAAATTCCCACAGTCTGCGGTAAACTGCTGATGGAATTTTTACATGCCATAGGCGGTCTATTAGCAGTTATATAACCCGGGTACCAATTTCGCTACCTTCCTCTAAACACGCCCAATTGCATGGATGTCACACTGCCCCTTCCACTTTAAAATGTGGGTGCAACGCCCCCGGGCCATTATATTGTAGGTCTGGGCAAAACGATAGGTCTACTCTGGTTGCCTACGGAGGGGAATGCTGAAGAAAATAATTGGACTCTACCCTTCGCCTCCACCCAAGTTGGTAGACTGGTCTGGGTGGAACCAGTAGTGCCAGGAATCTGCCCAGCTGGACCTTGAAGGAGTCCACTTTGTCGTTGTTCATGTTTGTTTTTTTTGTTCCTTGGCATATTAATGAACATCTTAACCCTATGGACAAGGCTGGCCTCGAGTACATGAGAAACGGGATGGTCAGTATCCTGTGGTAACCTATAACGGAAGTTTCGCAATGCCCAGCTAACCGGTTAAAGATAAACATCTAAAATAACACAATCGAGTATATGTCAGTGATGCATATGATAACTGGGGCCGAGCCCTACTAACACACACACTTGCGGTCCTGAAACACTGTCCCTTAACTGTCTTCTACCAAACAAGAAAGAGAAGATCCACTGGTATTATTTTCAGTAAAACCATTGCTATTGAAATTATCCGGAAACTAATAATACATAAGAAAATAAGGAGTCTGCAATAGGCCGGCTGGCCTGTGCATGGCAGCTCCTGTCGAGTTACTACCACTCTCTATCATCCATGAATCTATCCAGCCTCCTTTTGAAACTTTCCAGCACTTACTACAAAGTGGCTAAGCTTGTTCCACTCGTCCACCACCCTATTTGTGAACCAGTTCCTTCCTATCTCCCTCCTAAACCTAAACTTATCCAACTTAAATCCGTTGCTCCAAGTCCTATCCTGCTCGGATATTATAAGAACTTTATCTATATCCCCTTTATTGATTCCTTTCACCCACTTAATACTTCTATCATATCTCCCCGCACTCTTCGTCTTTCTAGGGAATGCAAGTTTAGTTTCTTTAATCTATCCTGATATGGAAGGTTTCCAAGTCCCGGAATAATTTTCGTCATTCTTCTCTGCACCGACTCTAGTGAATTGATATCCATTCTATAAGGGCACCAGAACTGAACCGCATAATCGAGGTGCGGCCTGACTAGCGCAAGATATAGTTCCAATAAGACCTCTGCACTCTTATTACTTACACAAAGCAACGTTCTTTGAAAAGCACAATAAAAGGTTTCTAAAACACAACAAAGCAACGTTCTCTAAAGTACACAATAAAATAAAGTTCTCTACAAAACAATGCAGAGGTCAAGAAAAACAATACGGCAACGTTCCTTAAAAATAATAAATCAATGTTCTCTACAATACAGTAAAACAACACACTAGAGAACACCGAACAACAGCTTTGTAGAAATTGTTAATACGCGTCTACGAATGACAATTAGTTTTTCTTTGTGTTACCACAATTATTAGCAGCTTAAATGCCGACGAAGGAGAACCTAATACTGCACAGTAGTTCACTATGTAAACCTTACGTGCCTTAAACTAACCAAGCCTATCCAACCTTATTTGACATTACATGAATGTTACATAGGCCCGCCCTACCCGAACTAATATAACTCTACCAGATATAATCTATTCTAACCTATCTCAAAGTTACCTGGCAGACTAATACAGTCAACGTTGAGGTTTAAATTATTTTAAAGTTCGCTGTTGCCGGGTAAACTATATTAGTAAACGAACAATACAGAAAATATATACTGTACATCCATAATTATAACGTGGCGTGGAGATAAATCTTGATAAAAACTCATGGGAAACAAGGGATGGATATATATATATATATATATATATATATATATATATATATATATATATATATATATATATATATATATATATATATATATATATAATTTGCATACACTTGACATTTAAAAAAAATTGAGTTTTATTGATAGGCCAGAGCAGGAAAAGGTAAACTTTACATATATAGGTGTAGGAATGTCAACAGAATCAGGACACAATTAAATTATACTGTTCGGCGACATTCAGGCCCTATAAATGTTCATATTCTAAATAAACTTTACAGCATTATGAAATATAACAATTCACTGGTGCTACTTATAAGCGTGCGGTCTATAAGCGATTTAGGTTAAGCTAGCTTAGGTTAAGTTAGGTCAGGCTGGGTTAGGTAAGGTTAGATTATGTTAGGTAAGACTAAAGAAATATTTGTAGACCGCACACTCGAGTACCATCAATTCACTGTTATCCTAAGTCACTCTTGACCTGGGACTAATTCGAGACATTTTAGTTGGATAATGAATGCTTTACAGCCCATTCAAATGTACAATGGACATGTTTTGATGCGAAAGAAAGAAAATAAGACTTGCACCTGATAACCAGGATCTTGAAGGTCATGTTATCAACAAGTGTGACCTAACTCACGGTGGGGTCGGCGTCTTCCTCGCTATCCTGGAACTTAGTGTTGACCCAGGGTCCAGTGGGAGACATTTAACTTGCCTCCTGTCCTTTTACAACGGCAATTCTAAGCGATACACTCTTCGAAATGTTCCTTTGTAAACGATGCTACAAAATGTCAGTAAGGAAGATTTGTGTCATTTTCATAACAGTCAAACTTAGTGATAACTGAGTAGGACAATACCGCCGCGACAACACTCCTCTGACTGTCTAGTAAGCACTGGTGGCCTGAGCGATAATTTTGGCGTTTATAAACCTCGCTGCGCACGAGTCGCCAACAGTTGCCAACTATTCTATTGAAAGTTAAAAACAATCGAAGCAATAGGCTTTCTGCAATGCACATTAGAATGAAATTTTATTATTTAATATTAAGGTATTTCATAAATGGAATCACCTCATTCATCAATTGCAATTGACAGTTGAATGCATGAAAATTAATCCCTTGAGGTATCATGCCAGTTCGTGTTTTGTAAATTGAACAAAGAACGTTTATCGAAGTTGTTTATTCCCCGGGCATAGTGCATTAAAAGCCTAGAGTAGATACACATTAGTCATGCGAACAACTTCAATAATTATTTTAGTAAAAACAATGTTCATTTGAAAAATGGCGGCTCTTTACGAAAAGAACGAACGTCATCGACAAGAGTGGAATATTCCTACTGGTCGCCAGGCTCCATGAGTGCTTGGCTTCGTGAATTGCATCATCCAGAAGCACCTTAAATCCTATTTATAGTTACTGCTTTCAGTTCTTAATGTTGAGTGACCAACAGCATTTTCTGGAACTTATAAACATGCAGTGTCTAGCGCTTAAGTTTTTACGTAGATTCTACGATACATTTAGTTACGTTGCACAGTTTCAGTGAATTTTAATTTTCAAATCTATCAAAATTGATTCGATTCTTCTGTAGTTAGTCATTCATCTTCAATCTTATGCTAAATAAACCATTATCATTTTATAGGCAAAACCATTAGACCAACAATAGTGACATTCATCAATCAAACTGACCAAATGATCGGAATTTTTTCCAGAAAAATAAATACAAGAGATGAGAGTTGCCTTACACTACACTACATTGACGTATTACAAATTGTGTTCACATGGATGAACTTAAGTCACAATATCTTGTCTGGTAATGGGAACAAACCCATTATCTGCCTCAGTGCAGGAGGCAATGATATTGGCCGGTGTAGGAGCGAGGAGCTTCTTGATAAGTTCAAGGCAGCTATAGATCGTATTAGGACTAAGGGAGGGATCCCTATCATATGCTGTGTCCTGCCTAGAAGGAGAGTTGGCAGTGAATGGTTGTCAAGGGCAGTTGGTGTCAACGACCGTCTTGACAGATATTGCAAGTCAATATCAGTCCCATTCATTGACAACTGGGACAACTTCTATGGCAGAAGGGACCTTTATGCTAGGGATGGGGTGCACCTGTCTAGGGATGGAGTAGCAACCCTGGCTGGGGCTCTAGAGGGGGCAGTTCAAAAGATATCGAAGTCTTTAAACTGCTAAGAGAACATATGAGCACGTGGGTGGAGGAGACTGCAGCGGGAGCAGGTAAACAAAGTGAAAGACTACAGGGAAATAGTGTTAGGAATGATGACAAAACTAAATTAGACAGGGAGTTTAAAACTAAACGCGGTAAGGGGAGGACTCAGAACACGACTAACTTAAATGTATACTACGCGAACAGTAGAAGTATGAGAAACAAAATGGATGATATTAGGGCCTTGGTATGTACCGAAAAAATCGATATAATTGCATTCACTGAAACATGGATCAACCTAGACACACGTGAGTTACCAGTCGAATACCAAATTGCGGGTTACAAACTGTTCCATACCGATAGGCAGACCAGGAAAGGAGGCGGAGTAGCAATCTATGTTGGGGATAATCTGAAGTGTGAAATAAATAAGGAAATAAAAACTGAGAGGAATACAGAAACAATTTGGATAGAATTAAGCGACGGTCGGGAAAAATTAATCACAGGAGTAATATATAGACCTCCCAATCTTGATAGCGTCAATGAGCGACTTATCTGGGATGAAATGCGCAGGGCTTCCATACACAACAAAGTCTGTATAGTAGGCGACTTTAACCTTGGCCAAATAGATTGGATTGACCTTACGGGTAACTCAGAATCAGAGGATTTTCTCGAGACGATCCAGGACTGTTTCCTAAGTCAACATATAACTGAACCCACACGGGGTAATAATATACTCGATTTAGTTCTGTCGAACAGAGAAAACCTCATTAGCAATGTCGAGGTAGGGAACGAACTTGCAAACAGCGATCACAAAGAAATTCGATTCCAGTTAGATTTTCAGGGCAGATGTAAGGAAAATTACACTAAAGTACCAGATTTCAGAAAGGCAAACTTTGACAGTTTAAAGAGGCAGCTGAGAGAGGGGGTGTCGCGCTTGGCCGTGAACCTGACAGATGACACTGACCTGATAACGAGATCTGAAATTGCCGAGTTCCACGACAATTTAAATAGTGAGTTACTTAATGCACAAAGGCAGAACATACCATACAAAAAGCTCAGATCAGACAACAATGACCCTAAATGGATAAATAATTATTTAAAGAACATCATTGGCCAAAGGAAGGCTATAGGTAGAAGGATAAATCGTGGCGAAATTCACCTCCGAGACTATTATAGGGTATTGGCGAGTAGGGTTAAAATCGAGATAAGGAAAGCAAAGAGGAATAATGAGGTAAGGATAGCAAGGGAGGCGAAGACAAACCCCAAAGGATTCTACCAAATGTATCAAACTAAAACACGAGAAAAGATTGGACCAATACGGTCAGACTCCGGCGAGCTCACTGATAACGACGGAGAAATGAGCAATAATTTGAATAAATATTTTTCAACAGTTTTCACCACCGAAAATTTAAACATGATACCCGAGGCACCGACTCTATTGAGAGATAGTGAAGAAAACAAATTAAGTGAGATAGTAGTGACTAGTAACGATGTTAGTAAGCAAATAGACAAACAAAGCCTAATTAGTCACCTGGTCCCGATGAGATATTTGCCAGAGTATTAAAGGAATGTAAGGAAGAGCTTAGTATGCCCTTAGCAAAGTTGTTTAACATGTCCTTAAAAACAGGCGTAGTACCAGAATCCTTGAGGATAGCGAATGTAATACCGATTTTGAAGAAGGGGGATAGATCACTATCCTCTAACTACCGCCCAATCAGTCTAACATCAATAGTAGGCAAATTACTGGAAGCAATCATTTCAAACTCTATTCGAAATCACCTGGAGAAGCACGGATTGATCAATGATTCCCAGCATGGCTTCACAAGTGGACGTTCTTGCCTAACTAATCTATTAACATTCTTTTCATCAGTTTTCGAATCGGTGGACGAGGGGCACAATTATGATGTGGTATATCTCGACTTTAGCAAAGCCTTCGACAGAGTCCCCCACGAAAGACTAATTAGAAAGGTAGAAGCTAATGGCATCAAAGGTGACATCCTTAAATGGATTAGGGCGTGGTTACAGGACAGGAAACAGCGAGTGAGCATTAACGGCACTAAGTCCCATTGGAGCAACGTTACAAGTGGAGTTCCCCAAGGCTCAGTACTTGGACCATTATTATTTATTATATACATAAACGACATAGATATCGGCATAGACAGCAACATAAGTAAATTTGCTGATGACACTAAAATAGGACGTGTTATCAAATCTGACGAGGACTCGGCAAAACTACAGGAAGATCTAAACAAATTTTTCGAATGGTCTGAAAAATGGCAGATGAAATTCAACGTCGACAAATGTAAAGTACTCAGTATAGGAGATGTAAACAGGGAAACCAGATACCAGATGAACAACGATGCCATAGAGAAATCCGACTGCAAGAGAGATTTAGGAGTAATGATAAGTAGGAACCTTAAGCCAAGTAAACAATGTGTTTTTGCTCGTAACAAGGCTAATAAAGTACTTGGATTCATACAAAGGAGTGTTAGTTACAAGACTAGCGAGGTCATCCTAAAACTGCATCTTGCTCTTGTGAGACCACACCTGGATTACGCAGTTCAGTTCTGGTCACCGTATTACAGAATGGATATAGAATCCTTGGAAAGAATTCAGAGGAGAATGACAAGACTAATCCCGGGCATTAGGAACCTTGAGTATAGAGACATGTTAAAGCATCTTAATTTGCACTCCCTTGAGAGACGTAGAGCGAGGGGCGACCTGATAGAAGTGTATAAGTGGAAGGCAGGGCTAAACAAAGGGGACATTACAAAGGTACTCAAATTATCCAACCAGGAGCGAACTCGTAACAATGGTTTTAAATTAGACAAATTTAGATTTAGGCGTGAAATAGGCAAACACTGGTTTGGAAACAGAGTAGTGGATGAATGGAACAAGTTACCAAATATCATCATTAACTCGAATACGCTGAATTGCTTCAAACATAGGTTGGATGCTTATATGAGCAATAGGGGTTGGGTGTTAACGGGACTGCCCAGTATGGGCCAATAGGCCCGCTGCAGTTTCCTCCATTCTTATGTTCTTATCATCACATGTGAAGTCTACTATTATTCACGAGAAAAGAACTGATCTTTCCCCGTACAGTATTATGAACACTACTCTGGTTGATTAGGCTGAAATTCACTCATTATATCTGCAATTTGCCAACAGAGTCTGTTGGCAAGTTGCGGATATAATGAGTGAATTTCAGCCTAATCAACCAGAGTAGTGTTCATAATACTGTACGGGGAAAGATCAGTTCTTTTCTCGTGAATAATAGTAGACTTCACATGTGATGATAAAAGTAATATTCAGCTGCTGTATATCAGAAAAGTGAAGAAATTAAACCCGGTTTGAACCTCAAAACTTGTTAGCTAGGTCAGGTTAAAGTGTTGCGTACCATTAACCGGGAGCAGCTACCAGTACGATAGACAGGTCAACTGAACTCTAACCATAGGACAATGTTCTAGCTCGTGTTAGCTGCAGCCGCTGTCTGTCTGATAACAATCTCAACGTTTACAGGTGATAAACAGAATGAGCTTGCGAAATTCTTAAATACGGACACCCTGCCATTGTCACTTAAACATAGTCATTAGCCACACCTGTACTTATACAATTTACATAACACACACAAGCGCTGACAATTTTCACATACCATTTACACAAGGGTTGAAGCGTGTAAATACAACACTTGTCTCCTCTCCTTCAAGTTGCCGGTTAACCCAATGGCACCCCAGTCCAAGCAAGTGTGAATTGCTACCTACAGTAACTTCATAGGTTCAAGGCTCAGTTTATAATGTGGTATCCGGACTGCCCATAACGAGTCGGCAGGCGACTCAGCCTTCGGGGTCCAATTTCACTTTTATTTCATCCACACACACACACTGGGGTCCGTAATATTATGCATTTATACCAATTACAGTATTTCCATAAGCTAAGAATGAGAAAACATATAGTTACAAGAGTCACAATGACATTATACAGCCATATTAGTCACCATTTTTGTATGCTATACTGGCGAAAAGGATGTACTATACAGTACTGTACAGTGCGCGCTTTCAAGAATCCAATTATATATGTCACTGTTATATTGATTCACACACAGTATAGATGAGTGCACTTTAGAAGCTTATCGTTCACTGTATTGACACAGTTTGTTCACTGGTGCAAGACATCAAGTGTTGTTTTTGAAATTCATCTCCAGTGGGGATAATCACAATATTAAAAGTCTACACGTAAATCACGTGGTAACTATAATTGTGAGACTCATTTTCATCACAACTGTCAGTGTTCCCGTCACCCGCGTCACCAAGTTGTTCCGCATACTTAACGTGGGCTTTCTTGGCAGCAGACCACAGGCCTCTACCTACTAATATAGCATGGCATTGATTACCTTCCTCATAGCCCGTTATTTTTTAGAAGTAAATCCCGTTGGCCTTATGTTGAGGCTATGCAGGCTGTGCCATGGGTGATGGACCAAATGATAATATTTTACGGCCCATGTGGTTAGTGGCACCATGGCTTAGTAATATGCGCGGTGCTGCCGGTGGCGGTGACAGATCCACTTCCCCTCCAATGCAGTTGAAAGGCGTCCTGTGCTGGCGGCAACAACTTGAGCACTGTTCGTTTGATGGTTAGGAGTGTCCGAGATCTTATCAATGCGAGGGAAAGACGACTGTTGTTAGAGTACACAGCTGGCAGTACAGTTTTTACTTCCCTGGTCGCTAAGGTCTATGGTAATTACAAAATCGCACCCAATAGAATTTGCCACATGATCCACCTTATCAACTTGTTTTCCTTTGTTTTATGCACAGCTCGTAATATTGTCACCATTTCAATTTTTTATCAAAAGGCAGAACATGGCATAGCTCAGCATCAACACCATTAGCAATCTTAGGATATTAGTGATTAATTGTACTGAAATGCAGTCCGCCTTAATTCAGACTTTATGTCCTCGATAACATCTGTTCTCTGTTGGTCTTTTATGACTTGCGAGTTATCAACCCAGTTTCGTCATTTGGGTGTATTTAGCAGCCGTTGTTTTTGTAACTCGTGTTGCCAGGGTCATCTAATCGACTAAAACATATACAGTACTGTACAATTTAAACGTGTACAATTATATTTCGGTGCTACTATATCTTTAGTCTAACCTAACCTAACCTAAATATCTTGTAGACCACATGCGATAGTAGCACCAATAGTTTTATGTTTCCTTTTACTTAAGATAATTCTATATTATTTTCTAGACGAGACATATTTTGCACGATGGTCTCGCTACCCCTTGTGTTCGGACTTAACGGAGCAAATGTTCTTTCTGTATATACTAAAGTTGTCCATGTATAAACGTTACGTGTACGCCCACAAGATTTTCAGAACATGTCGAGTGAATTGTCCAGAGATAATCAATTAGCGTTATCCTATGATATATGAAATTGATTTTGAGGGTCGGAATTTGAGCACCCCATTTCCTGTAATTGTGGCGGATTTATGAGAACCTAGCGATAAGTATATATTTACAGTACACCATTGTAATGCAGATTATTTTATTATAGTTATTTTTCACTTAAAACTAGTGTCTATCTGTTCGAAACTCTTGAGAACCCATATGTCAATACCCGCCACCCAATTAAACAGCCCCCCACCCGTACCACTTTGTACCAAATAAAGATAGCAGGGTCAAAAATATCCTAATTATTTTTCAATTCGGAGTCTCTTTGTTTATTTACTTGGATGATAATGAAGAAGAGCAGAGCTTATATCTTATCTCTACGTCTTATCTCAGGGGACCTTAGTGATATCATGGATACTTGCCGGACAAGGAGAAATAATAATAATATTATTATTATTATTAATAATGATAATATTAATAAAGCAAATTCATCAAACATGTTTATAATTGGTTTGGCAGGTATACTGCATTGTGAAGGTATAGTTTCTTCTGCCGTTTATCCACCGAAAACACTGCATTGACTCAGGAGCACACACACACACACACATACAGATTCACCCCTGTAGGAACATTCTAACATAACATGAGAGGGGTGGGGGTTACATTTGGTTAAATTAGCAGTTTTCGTCTATGTATGGCAACTCTACTAATGCTTAGTAAATTCCAGCAATCAGTTATTGTCTATATACTGTTCTGCCAGGTTCAAAAGTTCGATCCCTCCCCAAATGAAGAAGCATCGACCCCAAACAGGATACAAATGTTAGGGTAAGTCAATTCGGGGTCTCATTCACGTGACTCAGTTTCACCACTTTTGTCCCTAACTGTATATGCTGAACCCACGTAATAACTTCAGACGCAGACAATCCCGGGGTCACATAGCGGCTTAATTTTAAGTTATAAACAAAATTGAATATAAAAAGAATGAAACATGAATTGACAAATGATACCTAACCATCGAACCCTCAAACCCTCGAATCCCCAGAGTTAACGAAGCCGTTGATCTAAGTAATGAATCTTAATTTGTTTAATAATTTATGCTATTTACATTAATTTTGACTATTATTATTCCTATTTTTGCTCTACCTACTTACTAATAAGCTGTCAGTTTTAGCTCTTTTCATAGGTTGTAGAGATTTTATTTGTTTCATTACACATTTACTTTTGATCATCTGATTTTTTTCACACAGAGGGTCAAGGTAAACACAAAGAACTAAATAAACTCGTATATTTTCTTTAGGCCTCAGACACTGGCGCCATCTATTGGACAAGCTAGAAATCATAGGAAATGGTCATTTGTGTTAAGATTTTTTTTAACAGCAACTCTAATGTTTCCAGCTAATTTCACTTTCTGTACCATCGGTATTCATTTAATTATTTATTTTTATTATTTATCATTTCACCACTTATCGCTCCATTAGCCGTTCGGCCGGTTTGTCTGTTCTTTGTCAATTTTGTTATAAACTATATTGTCCAGTATTAGTACAGGGCCAAACTGGGCTGCAATCCATCACAGGTAGAAATGTACACAAACCGCGCTCTACTTTTCTTCTATTGGTTTCCGACATGTTATGATAAAATTACATTAGAAACAACTAATATGAAAGGGGATGACTGGATGGGTGCTATTGGATAATCAAGTTCACTGAGAAGTAACAAATAATAGACCTGCCGCCTGAATGACTAGTAAGTTGTGGTGAAATGATCAATTAAACTGCAATTTAATCATCACTTCTTATAGATCAACCACATAACTATGAACGTACCTTATCCTGTCTTTTTCGAAGATGTGAAACCACAGCTCTTTATTATTTCCTTAACGGCAATGAAGTGAAATAATGGTCTTACATGAATAAATCGGGTTAAGTATCACTTCTCGACTAGTATTTAGTGTCACAAAGTAAAAAAAAATTGGAAAACGTAATTTAATCCGAGTTAATAGATGGAGTGCATGTACCTAATCTAACCTAACCTAACCTACCATAACACAACACAACTCAGATTAAATTAAGTTTACCAATTTTTTGTGACTTTGTGACACCAAATACTAGTCGAGAAGTGATTGGTAACCCTATTTATTTATGTAAGACCATTATTTCACTTCATTGCGGCTACATTTGGCTACATTTGGGTAATTAGTCGGACCGGGTTCCGATATATTCAAGATCC
The DNA here is from genome assembly GCF_018991925.1 of Homarus americanus. Taxonomy (NCBI): domain Eukaryota; kingdom Metazoa; phylum Arthropoda; class Malacostraca; order Decapoda; family Nephropidae; genus Homarus; species Homarus americanus. Next base: position 1,540,126 of record NW_024745671.1, read on the forward strand.
AGTTGTGCCCAGTACTTGTCAACAGTGAGTAACAGAAGAGGATAAAGTAAAGTGTTATTGTTACAAGCATTCACCATTCTTCCACGTCCTGTAGTAGAACTATCCTGAACAGAGGCAGTAACGGACATCCCTCGACTACTATCATATACAATATATAATAAAAGATGTACAACTTCCCCCATCATATACTTCGTTTTCTATAGTTTTCGTAGATAAATAATGGGATAAACCTTGATTAAGACTATAAGTTAGACAAATAGCCCATTTAAGAATAGATATGGCTAATAGTTTTCATTCATAAACACAACAGCTTTTAAATGGATAGCGGCTTATTATGATTGTTAATTTATTAACTTGTTCTATGATTTATCCACATTTAGCTGGAAATGGAGACGGAATAATAGGAATATTAAATAAATGATTACATGTTGAGAACAATAGGTTAGATAAAATAGCAGAAAATTTTAAAAATAAGTAGTAAGTAAATATATAATAATATTAGTATCTGGCAATAATAGTTTAACGTTAGCAGTAAATGGCGTCAGTGTCTCCTCTTACTACAAGGTCTGCCACTAATACAGTTTTAAAACATTGTTCTCTACCCTGGCACGCCTTATTCATTACCTGACCTCTAACTAACTGACGATTATCTGGTTTAACATGATTGATGAGTTAAAGGCAGCTATAAAGTACCTGGTAAAAAGTAAGTATGAGCTCAGATGTTGTGTAACTGATTTATGGTCGTTGTGAGATAGATGGTTTATTTATTTAGTAAAATCGCTATACAAGGTTGCATTGATTCAGCATGTAAATGTACAGTGTAGGTAGACAAAAACTGGAAAACAGTAAATTGGTTCTGTCAAGGTTAGCCAAACAAAACCGCCATATGCTTATTTCCATTGGTGTTTATTCCTGTGAAGAGCTGCAGCCTTGGCGGTCTGACTAATTACCCAAATGTAGCCGCAATGAAGTCAAATAATGGTCCTACATGTATAAATCGGGCTGTGAATCACTTCTCGATTATTATTTGGTGTCAGTCACAAAAAATTGGTAAACTTAATTTAATCTGAGTTGTGTTAGGTTAGGTTAGGTTAGGTACATGCACTCGATCTATTAACTCAGATTAAATTAAGTTTACCAATTTTTTGTGACTGACACCAAATACTAGTCGAGAAGTGATTGTCAGTCCGATTTATTCATGTAGGACCATTATTTGACTTCATTGCGGCTATATTTGGGTACATTTGGGTAGTTAGTCAGACCCGCAGCTTGGTGCGTGACTGTAGGATGTTGAGGACTCTAAATAAACATTTATGAAGAAGTAGAACTGGTGGCAAAATTAATACATGTTACAATTAATATTCAATTAAAAATGACTCATTGGTCACTTGAGAAAAATACGGTGGCAATGTGTAGTTTTGGGTAATAATTTGGAACACTGACTCATGAGAAAGAGCAACTTTAGGAAAAGTGGACAAGGAGATGTTTCCCATAATTTTGGTAACATTGTATATATATTTGTATCACTTCATAACCCCCAACTGTAGTCCATACCACCATAAGAAGGAAATGATTTCTTACCCGATGAAGGCCAAAAAACGCATTGCACGAGGAATACGTTAATTTTTATATAATTTTTAAAAACTTTCGGTAATGCTGGAGCAGATGGCTAACACCGGAAGGAGTTGTTTGATGATGTTAATTTTCTTCACAGATGTTCATTGGATGATAGTACAGTAAGTAATAAAAATGATACAGCAATGCACAGAATCTAATAGAACCTGACCCAACCAAGCAAAGAAACCTACCTTACCTAACTTCCTAGCTTTATTTAACCAGTGGTCAGAAAAAGTGTTCTCTTTATTTATTGCATATTTTTGGTGTTTAGGTCATGAGGAAGGCATAATGCGACTGATTACATCTAGATGAAATTTTTGTTCATGCGTAAATCTCCCAAGGGATTTGAACTGTCATGATTGGTCAAAGTGGATCATGTGAACTTCACGTGAAAGAAATATGAATATAATATCTAGCGAAAATGTGTATGACAAACTTAAAATCCGTCAGTACTCTTGTATCATCTTCATGTCCAGATCACATCCAACAGATGTAAACAAATTTGGTTGTGTATGAAACCAGGTTCACAGAATCACTTTATTGCCTCCATCAGATAAGTAAGTAAGATTTTGGGTAAAATATAGGTTACTAAAGGTTCGGTTGAGTTCTCACAGGTTCTACTCTAATGTTTTTATTTTATTTATTTTTTTATATAATCTGTGTGTGTGTTTTAACCTCACATTTTCTATCATCTTCAAAGCCCTGCCACTTTGAAAGGCATTATTATCATTGCTTGTGTTAAAGGGTTCATATTAAACTACTAATATGAAATAATACTATCAAATTTACAACTTTTTCCTTTTCTGAACACAAGTCTTTGGCTGTGACATTAGAGCTGCAGCTGATGCCATTTTGGTTTGATCACACAGTGACATCTCCTAAAAGGTAGTAAGTTGCTACAATATAAAATTTATCATTCATAAAATAAACCAACCTGTCCTAACCTAAAATAATTATAGTCTGTCATCATCTTAGGAAAAAAGGCCTGTTTATGAACCACTAAGCACTACATCTTAAAAGGTCCTGAGTGTAACGACCAAAGTGTTGTGTTATTAGCTCAAGTATTATACACCTGCATAATGTTTCCTACTACTAAACCATTGCGTTTCATGGCAATTGGTGAGCTGTACCATCAGGCTTTTAGTTTATGGGGTCTCGATGGTCACTTACCTCATTAATTTCTTTGGTGATTTGATTGACATTGTCAAGCTTTACCCTACATGAATGAATATAAAATGCAGCCATGGTACAGTATTTCACTTCTTTATATTTAATTTAATTTCAGATGCAGCCAAGCGGCCACGGGATCTGGTTGTGTCAGAGCACAAGAATGCATTGCAGACTGTGGAAAAAGCTGCCATTAATGGCCTGAGTGCTCAACAAATTGTGAACCTTGCTACAACTGTTGTCTTTACAAATGCATATGGTATGACCTAGATGTACTTTTTAGTTTGAAAAGTGTAAGTACTTTTAATTGTTTCCTGTTTACTTAAATGTGTTCAATACAGGGAGGCCTAATTGTTCGTTGGGGATGCATTCCTGATGACCACGACTAACAATGAAAGACAAAGAACTGGGCTGATTAATCCATTGACATGCATGTTATACATGGAAGATATGTTATGACCATATAATATTACAGTACATATTATTTTTGTAATAAATTAATTAATGTACAGTACAGTTATTACTGTAATGCAGAGGTGTACAAAATACAGCCTGCGAGCTAGCTACAGCGCTCACTTACTATTTCATTCTAGATAAGATAGACTTGTATATTTCTAACACATTTCATATCACTTGTTATTCTATATTTGAAATGTGATGATAATGATAACATTTTATTCCCACACAAAGAAATTTTACAGTGGAAATAGGGTATGGCTAAATGGTAAAGATTCAACATCTAAGGAAAAGTGTGTACATACATACACTTAACTACCTGGAATTCAAAACATTTCTCTACAGCATCAATGCATTATATGGTGACGTGGAAATGTGCTGAAGTGCTTTTTTAACCCATGTAACGAGATCGAGGACTTTATACGGCAGAAGGGGAAGGACAGCGAATGGGTTGCTGATTTGGTATTTTAACATATTTAACTTGACTCCTAAACGATCTGAAATAAAAACTGCAGGGGCATGAAAAACTGATTTGTGGCATGTTGGAGGCAATTATAGCATTTGAATTAAAGCTAACAGTTTTTGTGATCCATTTGAACAAACTCTACATACATTTTTATTATTTAATTATTAATTTAATTACTTGTACTATTTCAAACGACGAACAAAGGGGCGATGAACAATGAGGATTTCATGTACAGTATATGCATGCCAGAACTTACTCTACAATGACTTCAGACTCACTTCCTTGATTTCCATAACCAAAGCAATTCAAGGAAGAGTTATTATGGCATTTGAAAAGGTTGATATAATTGTGTATACTGTACAATATTTCCCTGTGATAAATGCCTAAATGCCTTGTTTTGATTATTCTTATCCATATATTAATAGATGTGACCAGCCGTCGAAAATTGCTGTACTCCTTGTTGCCAAAGGATAATGATTTTCCATATCATATAATCCCATTGGCTGTCTCGTCAGCGAGTGTAGTGGTAAGTAATCTACACATCTTGCTATAAGGGATCCTCAAAATTTAATTTGGGACATTGTTCAGACCTTCCATTCCTCTTTTCCACTGACCTCGTCTAGTTTAATTTAAAGCTGGTAAAAAAGCCTTTATTGCTTGTTTCTGTAGTTAATGTTTGTTGGACAAGTTTGTACATGGACCACATGGGTTAAATGTTGTAAATTATGTTGATCCGGAGTAGTGTTTGTGGTTAATATCATTTGAAAATCCCAGTATATCTCTGTATATTTGCTTCTGAATAAAATATGAATCCTGAAGGAAATTAAAATTTTAAGTATGTGCACAGTACAGTACAGTGTGTCCTGATTTACGAGAGGGTTGTGATCCTGGAAAACTCTCATAAATCAAATTTTCATAAAAATTAAGCACAGTTTTCACATTTTTCCATAGATTCCCATTATTACAGCTGAGATATGTTCCTAAATAAAAAACTTTCCAAAATGTCTGAAAATGCCGCAAAATGTTACAAGACATTGGTGTACACAATAAGACAAGAATAAACATCATTGCCAATGTTTTATGGCCATTTTCAACACTTCATAGGTTAGTTGATGGCAGCTCTCATTGCTGCATGGTTTCTTGCAATCCTTCTTGTCCTCCCCTCCACATTTAGACTCTTACACCTGTTGATCCTATTGGTCTCGTCCATTCTCTCCACATGCCAAACCACTTCACTCTCCCTCTACACAGAACTTCACCAATACAGTACTCAGTACTCTTAATACCCAACTGCCCTATTAGCTTTGAACAGGGCTTCCTGTCTTTTATTGTTACATAACACATGCCCCTCACCATTCTCACTTCAACTTGCCCAAGCCTGCTTATGTCATCCTATTTAACTGCCCATGTGTCACTGTCATACAGTATTGCAATAATAAACATAAGTGAAATATATGCAGTACAGTACACTATGTATTGTACATTAATAATTTTATACCTGTTTTTAAAGAGAAACCAAATGAAATTTAAAACAAAATGAACAGTATAAAATGCTAAGTCAACCTCTATAACTACTGTATTATATTACTGTAGCAATACATTGAAGATATATTCTCTATGAAAATAAATTCCCATGCACGACTCCTAATAAGTTATTGCTACTGCATCATCCTAAATTCTCAATTTGTTTACATGGCTCGAACATTGCTGTCAAAGACACCTTGAGCTATTACAACACTGGTTTAAGCATTAGGTCGGCTGTGTTCTGTACTCTTTGTTTAACATTGACTTCATTTTACTTTTATGATGCCCTCAAACGAACATCAAAATGACATAACTGAGTTTAACAGTGCCTGCAAGGAAATGTAAAGTGCTTAGTGCCCAAAAAAGTGGAAATTCTGTGAAAACTAGACCAAGAACATTCTATGGGGAACTGAATATCCCATAGCACTGTGATTTCACCAAGGGCTGGCTTCAAATGTTTAAAAAGCGGTGCCTTAAAGTCAGTGGAGAAAAATATCCAAACATAAAGATGCACAAAGCCACCAGATTAGTTGATACTCCACTTACCCTCCCTAGTGCATTGCTGGCAATATCCACACCTTTAAACATTTCTTTATTTCCAAATTATAGTACAAGCTTTCTCGTACATTTCTACACCTTTATTTTACATAATTAGCATATGAAATTTAAAAATACTGTACAAGTACACAGATTATAGTAAATGTAGGAGAACCATGGCACACTGAAAGCTTGTTGACTTAATAACATTGTGAGTGTTAGAGATTAATAAGTAGGCATACCAGCACAGGTATGGTAGGTAGTAAAAAGACTATGTATTATTTTTGTAAATAAAATCCTTTAAAATTGAGTTCTGCCTGTACTGTACTTTTACTTAAGAATTTATAAATTTCTTCTATTTATTTTTGCAATAATTCAATAGGACTGATATTTAATAAGTTGAAAAGCAATGGCTTTAATATAATTTTCTAATGTGCGGTGGTTCAAGAATATTTTTTCCTATTTAGCTTTCATGTGATTAAGGTTATCCCTTAGTTAGAACTGCATTACTTCTATTCCCCATAGTAATGCTGCTTTTTCTGCAATTGTGAGTAGAATTTATTAGTACCTGAACTCTATTAGAATTGGTAACTCAATTACAGTATTTAATAACAGAGCAAAGTAAGTACTATAGAGAATATTGGTACAGTACTGAATTTTAATGGATCCTACTGTACTAGTCTTACTAAAATATTCATAAAGGATGTTGTGTTGTCATCATATTTATTTAGGGTCAGGATAAGTTTGCATGCAGTACTGTATAGATATTAGTATAATACACCTTAATAGTTTCATAATATATATTGTATAAAGTAAAATATATCCTTGCAGCTTGTGGGCCCGTCGTGGAAGCATGCTGTCCTCTCCTGGCTTGGGGCGCTCCTGGAGTATGGCATCATCTCCTCCCATAACCAATATCTTCACCTCTGTTATACAGCAATATTTAATTTAACTTTTCACCTGAACTTGGTATGTAACACTTATGACCTGGTTACCAAGTTTGTAACTGTAATATGTTCTTATGAGCAGTTTTGGTAACCTTAACCATATTGTGATGGTGTGGACATTAAATCTTATAATGAAACAAGGGTGTGATAGATGAATTATTTTAATATTGTACTGTATATAATACATGTTGGTAATTGTGTTAAATGGCTGTACTATATATTGAGATACACCCACTTCTGCTAGATAAGTGTTCTTTTGCATCAATATTGTTCTGTATTAACAACATGAGAGTTTGTATAATTGTCATTATGATCATATACCAGTTCCTTTTTCCAGTGTGGCTTGGCCTGCAAGGTGCTACATTACATAACGTTACATGAAGATGTTACGCAAAATCGAGCGCTGGTACTTATGAGACTAAAAATGAAACCAGGATTCTATGTTAATGTCTCCCAACTATTAAGGTTTGCAAAATAAATGTTTGTTAGCCATTTAGACTTTATTTTAGCAGAGAAGTTATGATGCTAGATTACTAAGTAGAACATGTACTTAATAAGTTTATGCTGTACAGGGCTGTCTCACTTATCGCAAAGGTTACGGGCATGAAACTCGTTGTGAATAGCTGAGCAATTTCTCCCATAAGAAATAATGTAAATAGGGGGGATATGGGCATTGCCGTGGTCACTACCGTTTTACTTGTTTTACTCAATACATTAGAACATAAAATAAATTAAGAAACAAGGGCATAATAAACATCAATAACAAACACTGAGTTTATTAGGTGTATATGTTTACAACTACAGTATACTTTACATGTATGAGTGTGTGAGTGTTTATGTGTGTAGGTGTGTGAGGTAAGTTTTAAATGTAGACTGTTAATTTACCTCTAGTGTGCTGTGTTGCTTGCTTGCTGAAGTTGGCATTAGGGGGGAGGGTGAAGGTATACTGGGTTGAGAGGAGGCTGGGGTCGTCAGCCACCTCACTCTCCTCACTGCCAGGGTCGTCAGCCACCTCACTCTCCTCACTGCCAGGGTCGTTAGCCACCTCACTCTCCTCACTGCCAGGGTCGTCAGCCACCTCACTCTCCTCACTGCCGGGTCGTCAGCCACCTCACTCTCTTCACTGCCAGGGTCATCATCCACCTCACTCTCATCATCACTGCTAGGGGTCATCATCCACCTCACTCTCCTCCTGCCAGGTCATCAGCCACCTCCTCTTCACTTATACCAGGGTCGTCCAGCCACCTCACTCCACATCATCCTGCTAGGGTCGTCATCCACCTCCTCTCCTCCTTGGGGTCGTCAGCCACCTCACTCTCCTCACTGCCAGGGACGTCAGCCACCTCACTCTCATCATCACTGCCAGGGTTGTGAGCCACCTCACTCTCCTCACTGCCAGGGTCATCAGCCACCTCACTCTCATCATCACTGCCAGGGTCGTCAGCCACCTCACTCTCCTCACTGCCAGGGTCGTCAGCCACCTCACTCTCCTCACTGCCAGGGTCGTCAGCCACCTCACTCTCCTCACTGCCAGGGTCATCAGCCACCTCACTCTCCTCACTGCCAGGCTCATCATCACCTCACTCTCATCGTCACTGCCAGGGGTCGTCATCCACCTCACTCTCTTCACTGCCAGGGTCGCCATCCACCTCCCTCTCCATCATCACTGCCAGGGTCGTCAGCCACCTCCTCTCATCATCACTGCTAGGGGTCGTCATCAACCTCACTCTCCTCCCTGCCAGGGGTGCATCATCACCTCACTCTCATCATCATTGCCAGGGTCACGTCAGCCCTCCTCCTCTTCCTGCCAGGGTGCACCATCACCTCACTCTCATCATCACTGCCAGGGTCGTCGCCACCTCACTCTCATCATCACTGCTGGGTCGTCATCACCTCACTCCTCCTCACTGCCAGGGGTCATCATCCACCTCACTCTCTCATCATCATTGCCGGGTCGTCATACCTCACTCTCTTCACCTGCCAGGGTCGTGGCTTCACCTCCACTCTCATCATCACTGCCTAGGGTCGTCATCCACCTCCTCTCCTCACTGCCAGGGTCATCATCCACCTCACTCTCCTCCCATCATTACCGGTCGTCAGCCACCTCCTCTCGTCACTGCCAGGGGTCTCGTCAGCCACCTCACTCTCATCTCATCATTGCAGGGTCGTCAGCCACCCTCACTCTCTTCACTGCCAGGGTGTCCAGCCCTCGCCTCTCATCCCACTGCTGGGGTCGTCATCCACCTCACTCTCCTCACTGCCAGGGGTCATCATCCACCTCACTCTCTCATCATTGCCAGGGTCGTCAGCCACCTCACTCTCTTCACTGCCAGGGTCATCATCCACCTCACTCTCATCATCATTGCCAGGGTCGTCAGCCACCTCACTCTCTTCACTGCCAGGGTCGTCAGCCACCTCACTCTCATCATCACTGCTAGGGTCGTCATCCACCTCACTCTCCTCACTGCCAGGGTCATCATCCACCTCACTCTCATCATCACTGCTAGGGTCATCATCCACCTCACTCTCTTCACTGCCAGGGTCATCATCCACCTCACTCTCATCATCACTGCCAGGGTCGTCAGCCACCTCACTCTCATTATCGCTGTCAATTTGCACTGAAAGCTGTTGTTCTCCACTGGTTGAAGGCTGTGGTTTTACACTGGTCTTGAACAGCTGCCTAAAAGCTGTGTTCTGTCTGGATGTAGGTCGGGTGGTTGGTGCACTTGGGGTTCAATGCATCAAGAGTCATTTGTTGTGCATTCTTCCTCTTCTCCTCAAGCACCTTGTAGTATGCTTGTATGTCTTTTTTGACATTGTGGATGATAGTGCAACTTTGGTCGACATTAGGGTCCATTTCTAATGCCATATCCATCGCCATCTCAAATGAAGAAATCAGCTTCCCTAGGTTCCGTACAGTGAGGAGTTGTGTTGGAGTTTCATCTGCATCTTCTCCCGCTGCAAGTGGCATTTCTTCCTGCTGAAGCCTCTCCAGTTCTATCAGGTCTTCATTGGTAAGTTCTTCATTGTGAGAGTCGCGGAGATCTTCTACGTCAGCGTCATCCACTTCATCAAATCCAGCCTTCTTTACAAGAGTCACAATAGTCTTCCTTATTGCAGGCACTGAAGGAAAAGCAACGAAGTTGTGCACACACACTCTGGCCACAGCTTACGCCACACACCGTTCATGTTCTGGTGTGTTATTGCCTCCCATAAATCACTGATGTTTTTTTATGGCTTTCCTGATGTTGTAGTGTTTTTTCCAAAATCCTGGATTTTAGGTTTCTCATCTCCATCTGTCCCCTCAATCAGCTGCTCCATGATACGCTGAGTGTAGAGCACCTTGAATGTAGAGATGACGCCCTGGTCCTTGGGCTGCAGCAAAGCTGTGGTGTTGGGAGGCAAAAACACAACTTTCATGTTCTTACACCAGTCAACCATCAGAGCTTTATCATCAAATTATTTTCCTTATAGTGACTAATGCAACTGGACACATGGTTGAACATGTAGTCGTGCATCACAGACCCTGTCACCCACACCTTACGATTTGAACGCCAGACGACAGGAAGTTGTCCCTTCACAACCCCACTCAGAACATGGGGCGTTTTAGACTGGTACACAAGGGGAGGCCTTAACTTCAGGTCACCCTCAGCATTTCCACCAATCAATAGAGTAAGGTGGTTCTTGGCAACTTTGAATCCCGGTGTGGTCTTTTCCTCCTTAGATATGTAGGACCGTGAAGGCATTTTCTTCCAGAAGAGTCCGGTTTCGTCCAAGTTGAAGACTTGCTTAGGACTGTACCCATCCTTCTTAATTATGGTTGCGAGAAACGGTGGGAACTTCTCTGCTGCTTCATGGTTGGCTCTAGCTGATTATCCTTGTATTTTTAGGTTGTGGATTGATATACGTTTCCTAAATCTATCAAACCATCCACAACTGGCATTGAACTCAGGTACGTAGGGTTTATCTTTAGTTATATCTTTCCACAACGATCTTGCCTTCTGTTAAGTCATGCGTTGCGATAAAGGTGTTCTAAGGCGCTAGGTCTGCTCGTCAATTCACGTGTTCAACATCCTCTCCATACTCTCCATTTCAGCATCACGAAACCTCATCACCTTTGTAGCCGTCAGGAGTATTGCAGACCTGGCCATCTCCTTAATCTTGTTGGCTCTTTTAACTATAGAATGCACCATAGAGGGAGCCAAGCCGTGCACGCACACAATCACTGTCGTTCCTTCTTCGTGTTCATGTCTTTTTAAGATATCCAATTTCACGTCCAACGTAACTGCCACATGTGATCTTTTAGCAACATTGCTGAGAGTTTTAGTAGCTGGCTTAGGCATTGCGAGATCACACAAAACACACGCCAGCACATGTGAGACCGAGGCGAGCGGGAGCGTATGGCGGATGAATACGTACTCACGTACACACACTGTCTTACACTGCGGTTGAGGCGCGCGGTTCAAAGTTTTTGCTCGTAAGAATTTGCGAATAAACGGGGCAACCATTGCGAATAGTGGAAATGGGTAACAATAAATTGATTGCGGATTAACGGGGTTATGAATACCGAGGCTATGAATAACAGGGTTTGCTTGTATTAGTCAAACCAGCATATAGAAAGACAATCATAAAGGAGCAGTAGACACGCAAAATTCAGGGTACTGTACAGTACATTATTCTTTAGAAACTGGCTGCTAAAAAAGTTACCTGTTTTTTAGCATCTAAGTTTGTTTATATTATTTTTGGTACTTTGTTTTTGGTGGAGTTGTTGCATTAAACACATTTACATTATAGTTTGTTTACAAAACTGTGCCATATGCACATCTGTTATACAGATTCTACTGTATATACACATAAACGTTCCACATTTCACACCTTGCCTTCTTTTGCAGACTTTACCACCTCTTCCGTCCAGATTTGGTAGTTGGTAAGCTGGCACACAGGAGAGTGGTACCAAGCACTCCTCGTAACCTCAAAATTGCACTGTTGGCAGCTAGAACACGCCTGCAGGAAGCTACAGAAACTACAGATCATCTTGTTAAAGATATTATTTGGCCTGATAATACAAAAGCAGAGAAGGTTTGTATACAGTATTGTCATTCCCTGTATTACTGATGGAGGTTGCTTGCCGAGTCACTGTACTTTTATATGGTGTTTGGGTTTGATGATACAGGCATGCAGTACAAGGTCACCTTAATTTTTTATCAGCAAAATATGACCACCTGATAATGTAGAATTGTATCTGTTCATCCTGTATTGTCCTTTTCATTCCAACCCTGTTGGTCTCGAGGATTTTTTATTTATTTATTTTATTCTATTTTTTTCAATAAAATATATAAAGAAATTAGATCCCTAAATGAAATTGCCTTGAGGCACTGAAAATGGCTGAAGAAAGGTGATGATGGTTGTGATCAGGGCTATGAAATAGTTAATCAGTCCCATGCTTTGGGAAGCAATGCCGGGTGCAATTTGCCTTGGCCTTGTAAAGCTAGCAGTGCAAAAGGGGAATTACCTAATCTCAGCAGCTGGCCCAGGGCATTAAATATTGTGAGGATATAAAAGATCCTTGAGAGGAGAGTGTTGTGTTCTTACTAAAAGGGGATAGATATGCTGATGAGTCATCTGTGGCATATTGCTGTTTTACTTAAGAGAATGTAGAATAAATTTTGTATTGCTCTAATTGGATATTTTTTATTTTATTTATTTATATAGGCAAATCCGTATCAACGTAAGATGCCCTTCCCTCAACCAGATGCAACCTTGTATACAACTAAATTAGAAGAGAAGAAAGAAAAAGTTATATTTGTCACACAGTATCGAAGGTTAGTACAGATTACTGTACAGTACATCTCCACTTCATTGATGATTGGAGACATATTACATTAGTACCTTTCTTCCTCTCTTCCTCCTCCTGATATAACTTTATGTTCCATATATATACTGTATACACACACATATATATATATATATATATATATATATATATATATATATATATATATATATATATATATATATATATATATATATATATATATATATGCAAGGAAAGAAGAAAACACGAAGTTCCCAAGCGCTTTCGTGTAATTCACATCTTCAGGGGTGAGTACAGACTAGAGAGAGAAATACAAATCAAGGTGTATATATACAGAGAAGGGTGAGACCAGGTCCACAATGGTCAGGTATTAGGTAATGACCCTACTAATCTTTAAATAGCACACAACGGTTGGTGGTCAGGTCAGATGGTCAGGTGACCCGGCCTTCTCACCTGGTCACAAATCTTCTTAATTACAAAATTGTCCAGCTTGTACATGCCGTTACTCAAATTCATGTTGAATGCTTCGGTATGTTTAATAAGACTAGATTCTATGATGTTCCTACTATCAATTGAATTACATGGTAATATTGAGGAGGCATTATCCCAGTCAATGCAATGCTTGTTATCCCTCAAATGAACAAACAGAGCATTGGATTCCTGGCCTGTCCTAACACTGTATTTGTGTTGTTTAATTCTAGTTGCAAGATCTTTACCTGTCTGGCCTAAGTAAAACATATTACATTCCTTGCAAGGAACTTTATAAATGCAACCAATTGTGTTGTTGGGGGAGTTCTTGATTAACATTTGTTTAACAGTGCATGAGTTTTTAAATGCCACATTGACGTTCCAGGTTTTTAGTTGTGAAGGAATGTGTGAGAAATTTTTGTGAAATGGTAATATTAAGATATTCTTATGGTCATGGGTGGGCTTGGGATCAGTTCTATAAAAAGTTTTCTTAGTAATGTTTAGGCATTTGTCTATGAAAGATCTAGGGTATTTAAGGTTTGAGCCAATATTATATATATATTTGTATTCCTCATCGATGAATTCCGGACTGCAAATTCTCAAGGCACGTAAAAACATTGTTGAAAATACTGACTGTTTGACTTTATTATGGTGGGCAGAATAATAATGAATGTATGAACACAAATTAGTTGGTTTTCTATAAATATTGAACTTAAAAGTGTTACCTATTCTGTGTATCAGACAGTCCAGGAATGGCAATTTACAGTCTTGCTCTAATTCCACAGTGAATTTGATCGAGGGGGCTAAGTTGTTAAGTTGTGGCCGGAAAGCTTTTAGGTCCTCATTACATGGCCAGAGACATAATACATCATCAACATATCTAAACCAGACTGCTGAGGGTGGTAAAATATTACTTAATAGTTTCTTTTCAAAGAATTCCATATATAGGTTGCTTAATACAGGTGAGAGTGGATTACCCATTGCCATACCAAATTTTTGAGCATAATATTCCCCATTGAATTCGAATTTGCAATCCTTAATACATAGTTTGATGAGTTCGATGAAGTCGTCTTTCGAGACGGGCAGTGAAATGTCATCCAGGGAATCTATGAGGAACTCTAGTAAATCATCAACCGGGACCTTTGTAAAGAGTGATGTTACATCAAAGCTGACCAGTTTAAAATTAAATTAATGTGTAAGTTATTGAGTTTATCAACCAGATCCATATTATTCTTGATATTGGAGTTAGAAATGTTGCCAACTAGGGGATTTAGTAAAGAAACTAACCATTTAGATAGTTTATAAGAGATTGACCCAACTGAGCTAATGATGGGTCTTGCTGGGTTATTGGGCTTGTGGGTCTTGATTACACCGTACATGTATGGCAGTGGAGGGGACGTTGAAGTAAGATGTTCAATGAGAGTAGCTTTGCCTCTCAATAGGGACTTCAGTTTTTTGTTGAACTGGGTGTTGACAGTGTTGAGAGGATTATTTATGAGTTTAGAATATGTTGTAGTATCACATAAAAGGTCATTCATTTTAGAGATATAGTCATCTTTGTTTAAAATCACTACTGTGTTGGCTTTATCAGCTTTAGTGACATGTGGGCAGGCAAGTTGACCTTCACTTGTCCATCTTGTCATATGAGCAGTACAGTGGTCCCTCGGTTAACGAGCACAATCCATTCCAGCAGGTTGCTCGTTAACCGAAAAACTTGTTAACCGAAACCATTGTTTCAATGGGTTTTTGGGTAATTGGTTCCAGCTCACCGAAAATTGCCTAAATTCGACAAAAAAGGTAGAAAAGTACACTTACTTTGAGGTGTGTATGTAGAAGGCTCCTGGATGATGATGATGATGATGGGAATTAGAATGGGGGTGGAGGAGAAGGGAGAAGAGAAGGCATTGGGGTGGAAGAGAAGTCACCCCATGGCACCATTTCACCCATAAAATTTTAGTTCTCTTGGTGTAATTCAAGATTATTTTCTTTAAATCAACACTGCACTGCATTATATATTGTCAATATATAAAATAAATTTCAAAATGACCAATAATTTGCTTGGAAACACGGAAAAAAAGAGTTTAGTTGAAGAGAGTCTCAAGCAAGATGTTACCTCCACTGAAAACAGAGAGAGAGACTAACGCCTGTCTGGTGTGTTAACAGGCTGGATGGCACCCCAGAAACTAGTTTCTTTACCTACAATTATGTTCAATAATTGTTAAAATGACTAAAAAATTGAATATTAAACTTTTAAAATTATTGAATAGTATAAACTTCTTGATATTTACTAAAATAGTAAGGAATTTAAGCCCTAAAACCGATTACTGTATTGGCGGGCTAATACTACAGCTGGTGGACCACCAAATGCAAGCGAAAACATGTTGAAGTCGTCTCGTAAAAAAACTCATTAATCGAGGGATTGCTCGTTAACCGAAGTTAAGAATCTTATGGAAGGTAAATCGTTAACCGAGGGATCACTGTACTTCTTTCCCACAGAATTATGTTAGCAGGATTATTGATACACAAAAAGAATCCAGCATAGAACAGAAAAATGTAATAGGCTTCTTGATGTGTATCCTTAGATTACCAGATCAGTTTATCAAGAGTGAGTTGAATTTTAAATTTGACTGTGGATATTTACTGATAGAGGAACATCACCCGAGGTCACTCAAGTGAATGTAGAGGAACGTCACCTGGGCTTCAAGGGTTAAGACAAAAATGAGCTGAACATAGCTTATGTTATGTGTCAGTTTATTAGTTAGAGTATAGAGAAAAAAAATTTATTTTCTTATGATTTGCAACTAATGATATTTGTTGCAACTCTTATTTTAGGTTTTCAGAGCTTGTTCATGGGATAGAGGAATTTCAATCATGGCAGTGGCCCAACAACCCAGCGACACACCTTACAAAACCCATCATTATTCCTCTCTTCCGTCCACACCATCGACATATCTTTGTGGGCCTTACCAACTGGCTCGAGTTTGCCCTTCGGACAGGCATGTATTTCACAAGACTTGTTTGTACATGCATACAGTACATATTTGTCTATATTTATTTATTTTTTACTTAACAGGCCTCATACCAAAGCAGAGCTAAATGGCTCTATCAGCAGATGTGACCTCTTAAACACTGTTTTCCCTTTAAACCTCTGTACAGGTTCTTTCATGCTGACCTCCTCACACTTGGCTCACTCAGTGTCTTTCTACCTAATCACTGAATATTCTCTACACTTTTCCACCTTGGTAATATTCCTAGTTTTGTAGATACTGTACTATATGCTGTATGCCGAATGATGAAGGGTTTTCAAGGTGTTTTGTTTAGTAGTGTACAGTATACTGTATGTAGTTTCCAAGAATTAACAGTGAAAATATATACACATGATTTTACAGTTAACCCTCACTTTACGCGGTTAATGTAACCCGCAGGGTCCCGCGTAAAGTGAATAACTTAACTTATGGGATTAATTGAAATGGAGTCCGGGCCGACCCCCAAACTCCACTTTTTGACGACACACAACTATGTTGTAGTAAAAATTTTATCTTAACTTTATGATGGTATGAAAAAACAAGTAATATAGAAGAGGTTAGGTTAGGAAAAATAAAGGTTAACATAGGAAAAATAAAGGTTAGGTTAGAAAAACTAAAAGTTAGGTGGAACACTTACGGTAGTAGAAGAGATGGGTCGGCATACGGGGATGGAGGCTGGTTCCGAGGCAGAGGGCAGATTACTGGCCCTCAGGTGAATCACCATTACTAGGTGAATCACCATCACTGTCACTTACAGTTGTCAGGGCTTCCCTGACAAATCCCTCAAAGTCATCTTCACTGTCACTATCACTGGCTTGGGCTGGCTGTGGTGGGTTGCGGGCGAAGAACTCGGTTATGCTTTTTGACGGCTGGTGTTTATGTTGTCGTGATACACCGTGATGTACGGCTCCATAGCCTGCACCAGCCCGGTATGGAAGACTTCATAGCGGTCATCGTCATTGTCGCGGGAAAGGAAGGACTTCATTTTCTCTGCACACTCCATGGCACCCTTAATATCACTATGAGTTAAACTGTGTTCTTCGGAGAATGACGCACCTTCTTCCTCCTCTTCACTGACGTGATCTTCTTCCAACATCTCGTCGGCAGTCACTTCAGGATCTCTGATCACCTCCAGGATGTCGTCGTTGGTGGTCTCTGAGAAGCCTGGAACTGTAACAGTCTGCGCAGCTTCTCT
This sequence comes from Homarus americanus, assembly GCF_018991925.1. Taxonomy (NCBI): domain Eukaryota; kingdom Metazoa; phylum Arthropoda; class Malacostraca; order Decapoda; family Nephropidae; genus Homarus; species Homarus americanus. Next base: position 1,557,344 of record NW_024745671.1, read on the forward strand.
GGCAAGGTCCACTGCTACTGCAACATTCTGAACTTCACCAGTCACAGATTGACTCCTCCGCTCACCTGGTATTCCATGCAACACATGTCTCCATGTGTGACGAATTGTAGCAATAGACAGCTGATCCCATGACTCCACCAAGAAGTCCACAGCTTTCTTGATGTTAAATACTCTCCAGAATTGTTTGAACAGTATTTTTTGCTGTGCCAACTGTTGATCCTCATCTTCTTCGCTCTTGCTATCGGTGGTGGTGTCACTCAGGTTACGCAACTCTTCCCTGGTGTTGGTGTAGTCGTTCAGGAGTTTGAATTTTTTTGTTGAGAATGCAGCTTTTACATTACAGATTAACTCTTGGTCCATGGGCTGTAATATAGACGTAGTGTTGGGAGGAAGGAAGACCACTTTTACATTGGGGTGACGATCTAACAGTAGGGGCGAGTGTCCTGGTGCGTTGTCCAGCAGCAACAAAATATTGAATGGCACATTCTGTCGCTCACAGAATTTCTTTACATCGGGAACAAAACAGTCATCAAACCAGGAGAGGGACAGTGTAGACAACATCCACGCCTTACGTGCGGTCAGCCAGTGGACATTTAGCTTGGTCATGTCCATGGTTTTGTAGGCGTGCGGCTTGCGTGCTGTGTGGATCACCGATAACTTGAGCTTACAGGTACCGGAGGCATTGGTGGTAAACAGGACGGTGATGCGTTCCTTCTGCATCTTCCGGCCCCGAATCCTGCTGGCATTCTTTACAACGAAGGACTTGGAAGGTAGCTTTTTCCAGAAAAGACCAGATTCGTCCATGTTAAACACCTGGCCGTCACTGTACTGTCCTTCCTCCATAATCTCACGTAAAAACGGAGGAAATTCCCTAGCCGCAGCACGGATCAGCACTCGCTTCTTCACCACCAATGTTTATATTGGTGATCTTGTTCCGGATCTTAAACCTCTGTAACCACCCAGAGGAAGCATTAAAGGGTTTGGGCTCTGAAGTTCCCATCTTTCGTGCCACTGCCATGTACAGTTCACGTGCGTAGTCCTTAACAGAGCGCGTGTCGACCGCCATGTTCCGTCGCGCCTGACGCACCAAGTACCTCACAAGTAATTTTTCTGTCTTGAGAAGCACCTGGTTGTGAAAATACTTGATCATAGAAGCACCTGTAGACTTTGTGATCTTCATGTGCTCCTTTATCTTGGCTGCATCCTTCTTTATTGTTCGAATCGTAGATTCATTCACACCATGCTGGCGCGCCAAATCAACCTGCCTTGTTCCTTTCTCCAACTCTTGGATGATGGTATACTTCACCTCGTAGCTTAAGGAACGTCGTGTCTTCTTTGGCTTAGTGCCGCTGGGTCCAGGTAAGGAAAGGTTTCTCTCTGGGGGTGGTGGTCCGGCGGAAGCCATTTTACGGAACAATGGATGCACGTTTACACGGTGTGGCCTTGAGGGATGAAACTGCCGCGGCTAGGTCAAGCGTCGTCTTTCCTCCCCCTCCCTCCCTCCCCCGGGTGGACACGTCATAATACTTTAAGCCAATTACAGCTAGCAGCAGAGGGGGGGTAGGGATGCATGGCCAATCACAGTCCGATACGTCATATGACGTCAGTGATAACACAACAAAGACACACACTGCGCAACCTTACCGCGCGGCTTGCCCAAGCGGAGGGAGGAGGAGGGAGAGGCGAGGAGCACAGGCGGGCGGGTGGCGGGTGGGGCGAATCTAAAAATAGCGTCGCGCCGGACACACTCCGCGTAATGGGGTTCACGTACCGCGTAATGTGAGCACGTTAGATTCTGGCAAGGCACCGCATAAACGTGGAAACGCGGAATGCGGGACCGCGTAAAGTGAGGGTTAACTGTATTTTTATTTTCCGAGTTCATTAATTAAATATTATTCATGAGCTTCCAACGTGTCAAGAAGTATCGGCCTTTCTGAACATTGGTTCGTGAAATGGTATTGTATGGTTTGGAGGATGAATATACCACTGGTGATGTTTGATCATATGAAATGACAGGAATAAACCAGATGAGTATTTTGGGCCTGTTAATGTTGGGGAACACCATGCTTCTGTTACATCACTAAGAATGAGTGAAGGAGAGTCTGCATTTATTGTTGATTCCAGCCACCTTGTCTATCTATCTATCTATCTATTTGTATGTCAGATAAGCGATATACTGTTTACTGGAATATTATTGACACATAATACAGTACAGTACTGTACAGTATAGAGAAAATGGTGAAGTCTCGGGCAGATCGTGGTCCTGCTGATTCAGACCAAACCCCCCCCCCCCTTTTTTTTATATACATGGTAGTATTCATGCGTTTTGTATAGTAAAAAGTGATTACTGTTGATTTCAGGGTATCTCTTAATATCAAGTGCACATGGCCTCAAAATGCCCATGATATTGGTCAGATTTCAAAAATTTTCCCAGGGGGCTTACAGTTTCCCCCTCCCCATCCCTTTTGATATTATTGGATCCACCCCTAAGTCTGCGGACTGTAACCCCCATTAAAGATTTTGACAGAATACTTTTAAAGAGCCTCTATTCATACGTAAGACTCATTATCACCACATATTTTGAAATATATGACTTCACTGGAAACTAAACTACAACACACGAATCAATTTATGCTGCTTTAAAGCCATTAATGATTTTTACTAAATGAAAAATTTTATTTCAGGTGGGGAAATATCCATTTGGGATGACAAGGGTTTATTCGTGACCATACTTGTCAAATATATTTGTTTATTTATCACTTTATCTGGTGAATTGCCGATTCAAATACTATGTAAAAAAAATAAATACAAGTCAAAATAAAACTATTTTTTCTGCTGTTTCAGGCAGTAAATCATGTTTCAGTATGAGAAATGTAAGAAATCAAATGAAAATTATTAAACAATGCATCAACTTGTTTTGAGTAAAAAATTGTGCACAGTGACCCCTCGGTTAACGAACTCAATCCATTCCAGAAGGTCGTTCGTTAACCGAAAAGTTCGTTAACCGAAACCATTGTTTCAATGGGTTTTTGGGTAATTGGTTCCAGCTCACCGAAAATTGCCTAAATTCAACAAAAATGGTAGAAAAGTTCACTTACTTTGAGGTGTGTATGTAGAAGGCTCCTGGATGATGATGATGATGATGGGAATTAGAATGGGGGTGGAGGAGAAGGAAGAAGAGAAGGCATTGGGGTGGAAGAGAAGTCACCCCATGGCACCATTTCACCCATAAAATTTTAGTTCTCTTGGTGTATTTCAAGATTATTTTCTTTAAATCAACACTGCACTGCACTATATATTGTCAATATGTAAAATATATTTCAAAATGACCAATAATTTGCTTGGAAACACAGAAAAAAAGCGTTTAGTTGAAGAGAGTCTCAAGCAAGATGTTACCTCCACTGAAAACAGAGAGAGACTAACGCCTGTTTGCTGTGTTAAGAGGCTGGATGCCGCGCATTAAACTAATCATTTTACCTTCAATTATGTTCAATAATTGTTAAAATGACTAAAAAATTGAATATTAAACTTTTAAAATTATTGAATAGTATAAACTTCTTGATATTTACTAAAATAGTAAGGAATTCAAGCCCTAGAACCGATTAATGTATTGGCGGACTGATACTAAAGCTGGTTGCCCGGTCAGTGCAAGCGAAAACATGTTGAGGTCGGTTCGTAAGAAATTCATTAACCGAATTTTTGTTTGTTAACCGAATTGAAGATCCTTATGGAAGGCAGTTCGTTAACCGAAATTTCGTTAAATGAGGGGTCACTGTACTGTACAATACTGTATTATTATTATTATTGTTATTATTATGTTTATCACTACTGTATTATTATTATGACTATGTATTATTATTATTATCAAATGAGAAACCTTCTTTTTGGTTGGAAATAGATTACAAGGGCAAAAAATACCCACTAATTGCTGTAGATTGTATTTATTTAATTAATATTTATATTTTACATTAAGTAATAATTTTGTCTACTTGTTTCCTCTATCTTCAGAGGTAATTGAGGGTATTGGTAACCCAAGTGCAGAGCGATGTGAGAAACTGCTACAAGCAGCTCTTGATTTAGTCCAAGATACTGGTACAGTCATCCCTATTATCAACCACTTCATGACTGAATTAATGGTCACGTGGTCTGAGAAAACACACTTTGAAAAAGTAAGTTCTTTTGTCGTTAATCTCTGCGATGTCACTGTGTGCATCTCTGAAAATTTATTTGTTTGTTGCTCATCACTAGAAAACTCATGTACTGTACTGTATTATAGCCCAAAGTACACAAGATATGTAAGCCCAGGCAAACCCCTGGACTGGAAATTACTCTAATGCACCTTTTCACTCCCTATTTTTCATGTCATGTCACACCTCCTCATATTGGGAAAGATCTACCTTAAGGCTACCAAGCAGACTGTTATCGTGTTGTATGGTCACATTGGTCTGGATTTTTACACTGCTGACTGACCAGGATTGTCACAGAATGCCACCTTGTGGGCTCCGTAGGATGAAAAAATTACCACTCCTCACACTCCTCTTCCAGTTACTCCTAGCTTCACTTCCCTCGCTTTTCCCCAACTCATCTTTCCATTGTTAATGTACTGTGGTCTGCTGTATCATTACTATTATACTTCCACTTGACAGCTAATAAGACTTTTATAGGAGTGCTATCCTTATTGTTATATTTTCACTTGCCATTTAATAACACTAGTAGGAACTGTATCCTTATTGTTATGTTTTCCCTTAACAGGTACTGGCACTACTAGGAGCAGTGTCATTTTCTTCACCAGAATTCATCTCTGAGACTCTCCTGAAGTTAGTTGCCAGACTGTTATATGAGGCTCCACTGGTCACCTGGTGCAAGGTTATCAATGCTGTAACAAATACTACGTGCTCCTGGGCAATAGTAGCCCAGCAGGAGACCATTGTTGGAGAAAGTATGATCACCAATCTCTTGGAATTTAGTGTAAAGTATTTTCATGAAATGAGCCCAAGGTCAATAACCTTCAGTATATTTTACTGCCACACACAGTCTTAAAACCAATTGACCACAATACTGCTTCTGTTCTACTCTTTTGTTAGAAGCACAGTATAATAACATGTATTCCAACATTATTTTCTTTATACTCTTGTAAACCTTTACCTGCTTATTGTAGGTGAGCCCCCCCCCCCACACACACACACACACATACACACACACACACACATATATATATATATATATATATATATATATATATATATATATATATATATATATATATATATATATATATACCGTAAATCACTTAACAGGTCAGCGTGATCTAGGTATATGCTGATAACCACAAGGAAAGAAGAAAACACGAAGTTCCCAAGCGCTTTCGTGTAATTCACATCTTCAGGGGTGAGTACAGACTAGAGAGAGAAATACAAACCAAGATGTATATATACAGAGGAGGGTGAGACCAGGTCCACAATGGTCAGGTATTAGGTAATGACCCTACTAATCTTTAAATAGCACACAACGGTTGGTGGTCAGGTCAGATGGTCAGGTGACCCGGCCTTCTCACCTGGTTACAAATCTTCTTAATTGCAAAATTTTCCAGCTTGTACATGCCGTTACTCAAATTCATGTTGAATGCTTCGGTATGTTTAATAAGAAGATTTGTAACCAGGTGAGAAGGCCGGGTCACCTGACCATCTGACCTGACCTGCTGAAATTTTATATATATATATATATATATATATATATATATATATATATATATATATATATATATATATATATATATATATATATATATATATATATATATATATATATATATATATATATATATATATATATATATATATATATTTCCCCCTTATTTTTCATGCAGTCATTCTCACTGCTTGATAAGATGTGTTTTGCAAGTCCTCAACTCTGGCTTACCCATAGTGTTTACAAAGGTATATGATTACTCATATGTTAACCAGTTTTATATATATATATATATAATTTTTTTTTCTGAGTTGTATTAAGTGTTCAAAATTATTCTCAAATGGATTTAGTTTGATGGCCCTATCTCGATTTTATATTCACAGTGCCTCTGTAATTTTTGTTCCAGAATACCATGAGTGGCCTGATCAAGCTAGGTATGAAGGTTCAATTGTTGGCCTTTGGTTCCTAACACACAGGTTGGAGAAATTTTTCCTGGCTGCATTACTGAAATATGACTGTCATCCATTGGTTTTACACCATATACTTGACTACTATGTGAAAGTAGGTTGAGTTTTATATCCTCATATTTTTAATACCAGTTGTTTTATGTTTTGTAGCTCGCAAAAATTATTGAGTACAGTATTGTGTATGATTAAATTTATTTTTAAGATTTTTTCCTCTTCATTCACTAGTTTACATAGTGCTGTGTTACACAGAAACTCCAATTTAGTAGCTTTCCTTTAATTTTTGCAGGTGAACATGTATACCAGGGTTCTGGAGCTGCCAGTAGTATTTTTCCCTCCTGCCATCTTTACTCTAGTTATTTTAACTAAAGGTGACCTGATGACAACCCACCGTCTGGGGAGATTGATGTCGAGGTAATTATGGGCATCACCTATTTCTGTACTCCAATAAAAAAAACCATAATTTGCACCCCCCAAATTCAAAACCACTCCTAATTCGTAATGTTTTCCTGTTACACAATATATATTAAAAATTTTTTAATATTTGGTAAAGTTTCCAATTATGAGAAATATTTTTTATTTTATATGACGCGCATGTCACCATAGAATGCGACCGCCGACCGCCTGTCTCTTTATAAACGAGTACTGCACTATACGCGTCACGCATGTCGGTCATGGTCATTTATGGAATGTACAGTACATCTATGCTGTGCAAGCTTTTTCCCATTTGTTTTTCCATCATTGCCCAATGTTTGAGTCATTATATCTGGTAACCCTGGACCAAGCACCTAAATCTGATACTGTACAGTAGTTAGAAACATTTAAAATTTGATTTGGGCAAATAACGTAAAATTACCATTACTTTTGTTTTTCCCTCGGGAGTTGTCCCTCACATTTCATAAAATCTCATAATTTGTAAGGGCTAGAGCCCCTATTATTTTGAATTCTGGGTTTTTTACTGTATGTTGGAAAGGGGCTAAAAAGAGGGAGGGAAAACATCCTGTGTTTTTATTGATACCTGAAGTACATCCTTTTTCTGAAGTATCCCAGTTCCCAGTACTGGACACATGTTGTTGGGTGAAGGTATGGGAAGAGTGGTCAGAGGCTATAATAATTCATTTTGAAAGGAGAATGGTTGTAAGGAAGAGAACAAAATCTATAGAGGAATCGGTTTAATAAGTGCACCTGGGAAAGCTTGTCTTAGAGTAGCGAGAGAAATACATTGGTAATAAAAGGAAAGGTCTGTTGTTGATGCTTACATGAACTTTGATCTTGTAGCATGCAGGCTGCTATGTATCGAGTGAAGAATATGGAGACCGCAGGACCAGAGTCAGCAATACGAGAGGAATGTATAAGCTTGGCAGAAAACATCAACCAAGCAGTAATCTTCTACATGAGTGGTGTCTATACTTCTAAGGTAAAGTAAAGCGATAGTTTAAAGGACAGTACGTATGATTGTGATGCTGAGAACAAGAAACATTTTTGAGATAGAGATGGGAAAATTGAAGAAAAGTTGGACAGAGGTTACTAGGCACTGTACAGTACTGAGAAAATGAGGAGTGGAATAGTTTATAAATTAGAGATGGCTGGAAGCAGGCATGAGCTAATTAGTTAACTTAACCATTAATTTCTACAATTTAACAATTAAGTTAACTACAGAGTTAAATTTTAAAATACAGGTGATTTGATTGCACGGCGAACAGAAACGAATAATAATATCTTAAACAAGGAACAATGAGGAATAATATGGTCACTTACAGGGGTTGTAATTGTGTAGCTATGTCGCCGACTGGCTAATTTGCCACCCAGCAGCACTCAGAGCAGGTAAGGCTGAGCTGTGAGCTATTTTATTGTTCATTTCGTAATTTCAAGTAGAGATATGTAATTTTCTTCATTTTCTTGTACAGTACTCTGTTACACACACACACACACACACACACACACACACACACACATTCGTTCATACAAAATGTGCAAATAAATATAAACAAATAATTATCATAACGTCAAGAACATAAAGGGAATACAGTAAACAGTTCTTACCTGGTTCTCAGTTAGCTGACAAGGGTGGAGGAGCAATCATTTTAGTACACATTATCACAATAGTACAAGGTAATGAACAGAATGTACAGTACTTAATAACACGCCAAAGTCACAACAATAACAGCGATGCACAGCAATCAATAATATACAGAGCAATATAGTAAAACAGATTGCAATGTTCAAAGGCCATCTCAGTTACTTAGTTGTCATTGCATGTCCAATTCAGGCATGGGGCAATTAATTAACTTCATCATTAACTTCTACAAGTTAACACTTATGTTATGTTGACTAGTTAATCTTTAAAAATACTGGTTAACTTAATGGGGAAAAAATTTAAATTAATTTAAGTTAAATTTGAAAGTTAATTGCCCCATGCCAGCAGGAAAAGGGGAAGACCAAGTTGGTGGAAGGATGGTTAGAATAAATTGTAGCAGTAAGGGAGATGGACATCCTGGAAGCAGCAGAGCAAATGAAAAGTTTATGGGGATGGAGCAGCAGTTAGAGTGAGTAGATGTAGGATAGTCTTCTTGTTGATTATGGCCACCCTCTGCAGCATGGGGTAAAGGTTTGCATAAAGAAAAACTATTTATACTTTAGGTTGGTTCTGACCACCCAGCAAAATCTATGACAAGAGTCTGCAAAACTATGATGGAGTGTATATTTGAGTAGGGACATTTAAATATTTACTGGTTCAACCTCTTTCCATCTCTGTCTAGAGATTCTTTCAAAACTCAACCTTACTGTTTCCTCTCTTTAGGTTTCCCTTTTCCTTGATTTATCTCATACATGTGAAAGTAAAGGAAATATACAGATGGATAGAAATGTGGACTTTCAGCAGGGATTCAGTTAACATTTCCTTTTGATTTATGATTTGTGGTTTTTTTTTTTACATTTCAGGCCTTTACACCAAAATGGGAAAAGGTGTTGGACCAATTTTATCCATTCCACAACTTCAGAGATGTGCTGAAAAGCAATCATGTCCGAAGTTATGCAGGAGTTACACAGTCACTCGCATATCTTCCATTTTTTGCCAAGTATTTGATTGACAGTGATGATGTGTGGAGTTCAAAGGAAGTAAGTTTATCTTCTTAATTTTTTCTTTCACCTTTAATAAAACATCAGTGTATAGTGCCATGAGTCACATAGTGTCTTCATTTTGTAAAATTATACAAGACAGGAGCTACAGAGAAATGTAAAACTCATTCAGACATTGAGCACCTGCCACAAAACTTTAACCCAAAACAAAACTATTGTTGATTCCAGGGTGGCAACAGTGTTCTCTGGTCAGTGCAAGCATTTTTAAGCTTAGCTAATATTAGTAATGTATTTATCATTTCCTTTGTTTACAGAGAGCAGAGGTGCGTGAAAAGGTACTTGGTGAGTTGAAGGAAGCTGGATTGACAGGAATTGAAGAGTGTGTGGTGATGTACACTAAACAATGAACATGATTCAAAGTGAGGGCCTTGTTACCTTTGTGATAAACTTAGTTTTTTGATGTACACATACTTACATGTTCATGTATTTTCTTTGGAAATTACTGTATCTTAAGTGTTGATAGTACCATTGTCATCATATATGATTTTGACCTAGTTATCATCATCATCATATGTAACTACTGTACATATTATCAATGTTATTCAGTAAGAGTATGTAACACGTTATCATCATCATTCTGGCTAGCTGTATGTATGAGCGAATTTATCATTTTCCTGTATGATTGTGTTAACATCATGACGTAAGGTTGTATGACTCGCCATACACCAACATTATTGCATGAATGCATACATTTTTAGTTTGTATGAATGTGACTTAAAATACTATAATTCTTGTCGCCATGAGGGTTTGTTTCAACCCATAACTATGGTGTTCCATAATAACACAAAAGAAAATTATCTCTTATGTAGTGTCAGATTATTTCTAAAGAGTAAATGGTGGACATCAGTATTGAGTATTCTTCAGCAGATGTGTTCAGCATCACAGGTGAAACATTAATCTCGGAGTACGTGGAGTACAGGGACCAAAACCATTAGTGAAGAAACTTAATGCATCAACTTGTCATGCAGGTAAAGATATTTCTTATGAAGAAAATAAAGTTATGTTTAGTATTTGATGATATTGTACCATATTGCTTTCTTAATCTTTGATAAATGTAAATTTTCTGAGACCACATCTAATTTATTTTATTTTTGTACTTGCATTAAGACTGTGATGAAGACATTTGTTTTATGTCGACAAATTGTGTAAGCACAATTAATCATCTACCTTTAATTCAGTTTTTATTAAACTTGCTTCAAATGCTCTAAGTTATGAGTACTGTACAGTATATTACAAGATCTTTCATGACATTCCTCGAATAAACATAACATTAAAAATATTAAGCACACTGAGGCATAAAAACTATTTTTAGTAGTTATATTTACTGTACATGCATAAAAATACTTCATGCTTTCAAGAGAAGATATACTGTACAGTATTTGCAAACAAAGGCAAATTAAGTACCTGTATATTAACCCTCTCGCGCACCATGACATGAATCGTGTCATGTTATCGGGTAGCACTAACAGCATCGGTGACACGAATCGTGTCATAAAACTTTAAAAAATTCACCCCAAAAAGTTTTCAAGATAATTGCGTCAAATTTTCGTGCGCCATACTGTAGATGACTGTATGATCTCACGAGGCAAGCTTCCAGAAAGTGCCACTGCATGGGTGGAGGTAAGCGCGGATCAATTGTTTACCAGTCTTTTCCCGTCAACCAAGTTGGTAGGTTACGTCTCTATTCCTTTAACTCCTTTCAAACCCTTCCCACCACACCCACTGTACACATTTGGAATACTGTGATGTTTTATATTAAAATATTTTTTCAATTGCCTGTAATATTTTTTTGTTATATTCACAGAGAAAATATTTGAAACTCAAATTCATTCAAACAATAACGGAACATGCCTCATAAGGTTCATTATCATGGAAAATATTTGGGAGGCGAGGAAACTGCTTCCTATCACAAAGGATTACCTAGCAGTTATAGTGAAAGTGATGGGAGCAAGGAAACAAAATTAGGAAAACAGCAAGCAGCTTGTCCCTACCACTGCCTCCACCATATATATTGTAGATCTTATATCTGGCCTATATAGTATGTTTATATACTGTACAGTATAAGGTACAGTATACTTATAAATTAATTTTTAAATTTATGTATGTAATTGAATATCGTAATTCATACAGTAGGATGATATACTGTACTGTACATAGCAAACAAAAAATGTAGAGGGAGAGAGTGGCTAGGAGCACGACCCTTGGAAAACTGCCCGCTTACCAACTTCAAAAATTTATATGTTAACCATAAGTGCTACAGGATATTTAAGACCAACCTTTTTCTTCCTAACATTACAATGCACTAAAAGTTCATACACTAAACCTCATAGGTACAACAAAAATCTAAAAAGATATAAAGGTTTTGGTGATTTTTTATTAAGTTTTTAGTTTCTCACAATTTTCTCTGAAATTATTAGTCTTACTAAAATTTGAAAGCCACTATTGGAAACCTCATAAAATTCTGCTTCTATAATTATGATACAGTTGTTATGTTTGTAAGAAAATATTAAGAGATATAGTGTTGGGGGTAAAAGGTCTTTATTTGGAGTGGAAAATACACTGTAGTTGTTGTTTTTCTTTGGTCTTATTTATTTTGTGGCTTATGTTAAATCCAAAACAATAACAAAGCCATCTATGTATAAATTATCCCTCCCTCCCCCCACACATGCAAAAAAAAAAAACTTGTGGGATAAATTGGTTACAGAATGAAGATGCCCAAACAGCATGTGTGGTGGTGACAGGTCCTATTATGATTTTTGTCGTGGTCACAGAGACTTAAACTTACTGCGTCCGTTAGAGGGTTAAAATTAATATGTGTACTGTACATATATATCAATGCTGTTAAGTTTAAGTTGAAGTAAAATGACAACATATTCTTCTCATTTGTTTCCATTTTACCTGTTTCACTTATCTTGCTCTAATACACACATTATGTCTCAATTCCTCTTCTCTTTACTCCATACATTTGTCAGATTTTCCCTCCTTTCTCTCTTATCTCCATATAGCTGTCAGGTTTCCCTTCAACAACTCTCAGCTATATTCATTTTTCTTATCATAAAACAAGTGATTGCCTCACTTGGTATTTGAAGAATTTACCAATGTTTGGGTGACAATAATTATGAACTTTGTGAAAGTAATATTTAGGGTATAATAATATACCTTTGTTAGGCATTATGAATGGGTTTTACTAAAATATTCTTTAAAACTATTACACACAAAACATTTTTTATGCAGTACATTGTATAGTAAAGTATTCATAGACAAATGACCACATGTACAGTAGCTAAAATAACTACCTGTGCATACTTTGTGGGAAACAATATGAGAACATGGACGATAAATTTTGGTGTATGAGGGCTGTCACTAGTCACACATAAAATTTTGGAACATATCAACCCCACCTGCACAGATAGTTGTTTTAGCTACTGTACATGATAAAGGAAACTTAACTACTCTATCTGTTAATCACCCTAAAGTAGAGTTGAGGTATCTAATAAACAAAGACATCAACTTGCTAGTATCTTCTACAGGGTGCATCTTTGTGTAGGAGATAAATTGCCTCCGAGCACGTGTTACTTCTGCCAAGGTGACCTGCAGAAGGAGGGTTATATGAGTAATTTTCAGTACAACCAGTGAAAGTAAAAATAATTTAGCAATGTAATATAATGCAGGAAGATTTTTATTATTACACCTGCAAATGGACAGAAAAGACAGACTACTAGCTATTGTTCGTGTGAGAATAAAATGGGTAGAAAATACCAGATTTCAGTACAACCTTTTCAGTTTGCTTCATTCTCTTTCTTTAACTTATATTTTTTTTTTATCCGTTCAGATTTTTTTTTATTCAGTCAATGTTACATTAGATATACTAAGGATGTATAAAGGAATCTTTGAGCTAACTTTACTAAATGGAAGTGAAGCAGAACCTTGGTGGAGAAAAATTTTTCATCTAGAAATTACATACTTGACAACAAATCGTGGGGTGAAGAGCATGCTTAGAATAAAAAAAATATACAAATCGGATTTAGAAGTGGTAATGAGAGTTGACCAGTTTATGAAGTTAATGTGGTCATACTGGATACAGTGGTAGTATGGTTATAATACTGGATTGAATGTCCATTGATCCTGGATTCAAATACACATTCAACAGGCAAAATGTTGGCGAAATCTGGCGAGTCAATACTAAGTACCGTATTAATTACCGTAAGTTGCAGGGTACAAGTCCACATTTTAAGCTTGAAAAAATCTCTCCAAAACCAGAGGTCGACTTATACACCGAGTATAAATTGTGAAGCTTTACCACAGAGTGGTAAACAAATGGAACAGCCTGCCTAACACTCGCTGTGCATCACTTAGCGTAACTCCCGTGGCCTGCCGCTAATATTACCTACTGAAATTCATGTTTGGTAAACTTATTTAACAGAGATTATAATAAAATAGTAAATTCCAGTATAATTAAACGAACACCACACCACACGCCATTTCTAACAGCCGATGCGCAGTAAACAATCGCTCAGAATGCCACTAAACCCAGGCGGCCAGCCAGACAATTACCCAATACAGTACTATGATATGGGTGCTATCTGTGTGTTGAAGGCTCCACTGGCAGTTTGTTTATACCAAATGATGCAAATGTTGGATCGTAAGCCAGGTGTACCATAATGTTCTACTATCATACCGTATATAGCAGTACCATAAAAGGTGCTATACTGGCATGAAGTGTAAACAATATTTTATTGGAGGTGCTGATTTTGTCTTGGCGTTTACCAGAGTTCTTACGAAGATAACTTGCTGAAGATTTTTAGCGGTTGCTTGCTGTCCTACATAGATCCTGTTGCCCACTTCCCTTTTTGTATGAACTATATAATATATATATCAAATATTGAAAGGTATTACGGTAAGTGTCTTGATGAAAGTGGCGTGGCCTTATTAATCACTTTCGCCATAGGCTATATCCACATTTCAGTTCTAGCCTAGCCTATGTTTGAGCCTTTGGGGGGTCGACTTATACGGCGAGTATAGGCCTAAACTTGAATTTTGAACTAAAAATCTTGAGTTCGATTTACTGTATACGCCGCAACTTACGGTATAAGTGAGATAGCCTCATACACAAGTAATGTATAATTATATGATATTTCTAGGAAGCATTGAAGTATTGTACAAGATTGATAGAAAAGGCTGGTTTCAAGTGGTTTCTGGGATGTTCCAGCAGTAAGTATGAATGGATGATGGCAAACAGTAAAGAGAAAGTCTGTATTTGGCACACCTTACAATATAATGTGAAGACTAGGGGGGGGATAAACAATTACCAATAATACTACTGACCTTCCTCCCCAAAGATATTGATTCTTCAACCCCAGGAACCTTAATACTATCTCCAGGTACTAAAGTTCTCTGGGCTGACATAATACAGCTTGTTACATCCTGCAAGACAAGGAGAGATTCATCATAATACTTCAAATACCATTTCACCTCAAAGTCTTCATAAACTATTTTGTAGAAAAGAACACAACTAATAGTTCACATATATTCAAAGAAAAACATTACATTTATATGCTTTAAATTCTCAGACTAACTTTGTACTTTAAAAGCCTCTCACTTGGGTTAAAAGAGCCCCAACTAAGCATACATACCAAATTTACATGTAGTATTGGGGTATTAATGGTGATGTAATTTGCAATGAACTTGTTTTATTGTTGCAGAGAATTTGTAGTATTACTGCTACAGAACTAGTATAGTATTAGTAAATGTGATGTAAATACTATTGTACAACTTATGTTAATATATCTACTTCCACATAAATTCTTCACATCATACATTACCTGTGTGGTACGATCTAGTTCAAAGAGAAAATTTGTGGAAGACAGTGGCTGCGTCTGCGTAGACTGATTAGGTGGAGGAGGCTTGCATAAATATAAAGCATCGTGCATGGGGTCACATGGAGGAGCATCTTCTGGTAAGACTGTGAACATTGGAGAGTCCCATCTGTTGGGATAATTTAATTGTCAAAAAGTGTTTGCCACTAAAAGTGAACAAATACAGTACTTTATCACAGCAGTGTCTAAGAGGGGTCATGACTCTGGGAAGTAATGATGGGGAATATTGAAAATAAAAATTTATCTTAGCCCTCATTATGATATACCTACCTACCAAGTTTAGTTAGAATCCATTGCTCTTTTTCAATTTACTATACTGCTTTCATTATCTTACGGTAATTATACACACAGAGTCATGCCACTCAAATCAAGCAACTCTTGATGAACAGCACTACTGTCAAGGATGTGGAGGAACGAGGCGGGTCACTGGATCACTAGTTTTGAGACAAAGATTACATGTGAGTTGAGTTGCCAAGTACGTAATTAAATATCCTATACAAAGTACTTTTTTTCCCGCCTGGACATTCAAATTATGCCACGAAAATTAAAGATGTAGAGAAACATCACCCGAGGTCGCTATGGTGGACATAGAGGAACATCACCCAAGGTTTAAGGGCTAAAGGTAAGTCATTAATTTTTTAGTCATTTGATATTTTTGGGAAAAGCTTTCATAGACACATACATCAATATGCATACAGACATGCAGATAGAGACCAAACCAGTTGACAGTACTTTTGCTTTTAACACTACTAAACATCAGCCTCTTATACAAATTAATATTTTGTTTAACAGTAATTCCTTACAATTTGTATTTTCTTTGTTAAATCTGCCATGCTCAATTAAACAGTCTAATCATATTAAATACAACTAGTTTCGAATTAATCACCATAAACTTCATTTACTCTGGCAACTTAAGTTTATTATTCTCTAAAGAAGATGTGAATGTTTATCAAATACAGACACAGGCATAAAATATATACAAAACTCACCTATTACTGCTATTAGGTGTCTCATATCTCATCACAAGTCCGTCAAATACCTCTCGGGTATATCGTTCATTTTCTGGTCTCATCTGGTTCCAAGTCCATGCTTGCTCAATGGGGGCTACACACTGGACTAAGCACTGAGTAGTTTTAATCTGCTTTGATGCACAATAAAGTTCATACCTGGAAAAAAAACATTAAAATGCTGAAGTGTGAAATCATACTTAATAGCCTAGGGGAGAGACAAGTGACCACCTAAATCATCTACCAGAGTTCCCTGAGTGTGCCTTTAATAAGAGTCTCAGCAGAAGTGGCATAAACAGCTGAACCAGGATTTATGATGCAAACTCCAAACCCAGCATGATGGTTATTGTGAAATACGACTTGCCATGACATACGTACAGTATATAAATAAAAACTCTGCACTACTATGTTTGACTGACTCCTCAGTCACATATTTCGGTTAGTTTTATCAATTTTAAGATTCCTTCTGCCATTGTATTAAGGGAAAGAAAAAGGCGAGTTATGAGGTCATTTATCTCTTCTCCCCAGGCCACAAATAAGGCTTTGATCATGAAAACCCACTTTGAGTGACCAGAGCATAGAGGGTTCTCCAAATATATCCTCAGACCATAAGTCACAGAAGATAATCCCAAAATCACTTATGCCCCTGACAAACATCATACAA
The DNA here is from genome assembly GCF_018991925.1 of Homarus americanus. Classification (NCBI taxonomy): domain Eukaryota; kingdom Metazoa; phylum Arthropoda; class Malacostraca; order Decapoda; family Nephropidae; genus Homarus; species Homarus americanus. The sequence goes on from NW_024745671.1 coordinate 1,574,181, forward strand.
ATTACAGTATTCAATTAGTATCGAGTGACAATGTTTAAGTGTACAGTATGTTGACATCTGCTGATTTGATTGTCTCAATACATATTTTTGGTTGTAAACACCTATTTTACTCTCTTCTGCAATATCTTTGCTTTTAATTAAGATAAAACAATTTGTAAAGAAAGAGGAATCAGTTTACTCAGAGCCCATGAACATACAGCACTCTGATATGTGAGAATAATTGTGTGAATTAATGACTTTTGCAACTCTAAGAGCACTACAGTATGTGTATAGTAAAAATATTGTACCTGAAACCTTTGATGTAATTTCCTGCATCCAGAATCACAATGTCGTCCTTATTCAATAACCTTATAGCATCTCCTTTCAGAGTTCCTCGGATCTCCTTCTCTTGCTTTGAATCACTAAAAATTTCATTCTTCTGCAAAGAAATTCAAATTCATGATGGATTTTATCTTTGTATGTGTACAGGGGCGATTCTGTGAGTTTTTCTGCTTGCTAAGTGAGGTATGTTTAGAGAGAACATGTGAGTAATTTTTTAACTATAGGAGTAATATTACAATCACTCAATCTCAATGATTCAGCTCAAGTGGCTGTAGTTGAGCTGAGCTGTGCAGTATAAGGTAAGTCAGTACAGTCCATCAGTTATATCATTACAAAATGTAGGCCTAAAGCATTCTTATGACATATTATATGTCATAAGAATATATAAATAATATGTCATGAGAATGCTTTAGGCCTTCATTTTGTAATGATATAACTGATGGACTGTACTGATTTACCTTATTCTGTTCAGCAAATCAGCCCAGCTCAACTACAGCCACTTGATTGACTTGAACTGAATGATTGACTGATTGTAATATTACTCCATACTCCTATAGTTAAAATATGATCTATATTAATGAAATAAGGTACAAGAAGTGCATTAAAATAAGAAACCGAGTGTCAGTTGCATCTCACCAAGTCACCAGTGATAGGGTAACCTACACACATATTCCGCAATTGTTTATCTGTGATCAGGGATCACTGATCAGTAAGTACTGTATTTGCAAATGACTAAAGTTATCATAATTTATAATTCATTGTAATAATGACACAAATAATATTTAACTAGAGAAGCACGCTAACACGCTTCTATATTATGCTACGACGGATAGGTCGCAGCCTCGCAGGTTACGGACTTATGGTACCATTTCTACGATTATTTTGAATAATTTATCATTAATATGTAGGTTATGTCTTTTTACAGATAACAGTTGGATTACCACAAGCAAATATGGATAAATTTGTTATTAAAAATAAATACTGTGCAACAGAAAACAAGGAATCTGAGGGCCCTCCTGCAAAGAAGTCAAAGGGGGATTCTGATGCTACAACTACTGCAAGTGTACATTCATCGCAGAAACAGAAAAATAAGGAGGAAGGCACTGCACCAACTGACATCTCAGAATCTGCTGCTAGCAACCATGTTCAGCCCCATCTAAAGGAGTATCCCAAGCATTGTGAAGGAAAGTCCCATGCTCGGTCATTCGTGGGTGCTTGGTTTGACCAATATGAGTGGGCTGAATATTCTCAAGAACGTGATTTGCCATTGGGTATAATGTAACAGTTGCATGAGGCGCCCATGTCTGAAAACGTAAACGTCTCCATAATCTCCATTATGTGTGACGCGTGAGATCATTCATTTTTTCGCTGATGTATGTACATACATTGTAAAGACACTGCTATATTTTTCAGTGTTTGTTATATGGTACACCCGCCCTTTATGTGACTATGTGAGCAATAATACAGTTTTAGAGATATGTTCAAGTGTGTCAATACTCCAATGAGTCATGATTAGTGGAATAAGAGCGTTGCCATTATACCGCCGTATGCTGATTAATTTAGGATGGCGTCATGAGAGACGTCACTTCACATTTGTCAATCAAATTGGTGTAATAATGCCAAAAACTGCATCTTGCAAGTTGTACACAGGTTTGGTTTTGCCCCCCCAACATTTACCTTGGCCCCAAAGTGGCCCCCCCCCCCCCACTTTCCGAAGGCTAGAAACGCCATTGTATGTGTACCCCAGACTGTCCTTATACAAGAAACATGAAATCATCTACTATTGTCTTTCAGACAACCCATTCTGTTAGTGAATCACAACTTATCTACTGTCATGGATCCTCAACACGATAAACAGTGTCAAACTCGCATATGAAATGTTTACTCAAAACCTTGAAAATTTCCATTAAATCCTTTTGTAAAAAATTAGTAGAATATCTATTCTCGGTGATTGTGTGAGTAGAATGAACATGTCAAAAAGTTAGACTGCAGTGTGAAGTGATGCGCAATGTTTCTACAAAATCGGGTGCAATTACCCACTTTGAAATTCTTAACACAGAACATTTAGTGGGCCCAATAATGCAATACTCACCCCCACAAGCAGTTCATTTTCACTCACTACTGTCACCTTCTTGCTTTTCTCACTCTCAAAGTAGTTCTTTATCTCCAAGGTTCGTCTTGTCTTCCCACTGGAGGGAAATCCAGATATGATAACCAAAGGCATATCCCACAGGCCACCCAGCACCAGCAGGAGCAGGTGGTGTTTATTTACCTTACACAGGCCTCAGGGCGCTTGACAAGATCAGGAATAATAACATTAAACATAATCTCCATATATTGCAGCCTTTGATCGTTGTTTTGAAAAATAAGGAATAAATTTGATAATATCTATTGTTTTTAGTCATAATGTATAATTCTATTTCAATAAATTTTTACTTAAAATAAATTAATGGATATAAAATTAGAGAAATACAGATAAGATACAATTCTCGGATTTCCTCTCCGTTTATCTTAGGCATAAAGAGAACTTTGACCAAGGAAGAGAAGTCATGTACAGTATATTAAAATTGCTGGCAAGACTTATAATGTAAGTAGGAAATCATATTGTATATTGCTTTTAAACAATAAGATCAAACTGAAGTATTGGGTAATACTGTCTAGTCCTATGTTAGTATATGCGCTTTTAAGTAAAACGCTAACTTTTTTATCATATTCGCCACTTATCAGCTTACTAGAACAACTCTTAGCATACTACAAACATTACTATTGATTCATTAAACAGTATCATAAGCTAGTTTACCTCTCAGCCGTGCACACTTTTGTTACTTTGTTATTTTGTTGTCTTTATATGATGTTAGACTAGTGAGGTATTAAAGCCAACCTCTCCGGATTCATTACACGAACCATGAAAGACTTTGTTTACCTGACAGAAATGGCGACAGGAGGAAGGGGTGCGTTGTCTCTTCTTCAAAGTTACGGCTCAGATAGCGATGGAGACTCTGGTTACACTAGTGAAGACGAGAAAAAGAGAAAACACGTATTTAGCAGCCCTCTTGAACGAAAGAGGAAGAGGCGAAGAGCAGATGACGAGGAGGAAATGGCGGTGGACACTCCTTCCTCGTCGTCACGTCCTGGATACCACCAGGATTCTGTAGTTTCTTCGGAGACTGTGATGGGGGACGGGCACCAACGGCCAAGTGACCACACCATGGATACTACCTCACACCAGTTAAATAGTAATCGGTAAGTTAGGAGAGAGAAAAGGCTGTGGGTTTAACCACATCTGTTATAAGAGAGTATGGGAGTCACTCAAAACCTTATTATGTTTAACAAAGTAAAGGTCGTGGCTGGATAAAGGATTTTTCTTACATATTCTCAACTAATAAACTCGGAATTATCTTATATCTTTGGCCATGGACTGTGGGCGTGAAGGAATACAACCATCAGTAAGGACAGTAGAGATAGTTTCATATATAGCTTTGATTTGATTGGAAATAGATTATGTGTACATTAAAATATGGTATAGGTGGAGGAGAACACCAGCACCAAAAGAACTTTTGGAATTACACAAAATTTTCAGGAGATGTGGTTTGGTTGATTCTGAGTAATAAAATGGAGGCAACAACTTGGTTATATTTTTGTTTATTTTTAGCATATTCTTCAGTCATAAATACTTGTTAGTGGGCAGGGCGTGAAAGAAGAGGGAAATAACAGGGTAAAATCACTACAGACACTGATCATATGGCTATGGCAGTAATTTCACGTCTCTACATCCTTTGTATGCGAAGAAATAAAACATTTACTGTAATTATGTTGCTGTCAGATCTCCCGTGGTGACCATGTTTTGGTTTAGTCGTTTATTATGCGGGAGCGTCCACTGTCCAGTTCAGGTCACCGTACTACAGAATAAATATAGAATCCATAGAAAATATTCTGAGGAGAATGACAGGACTAATCCCGGGCATTAGAAACCCAGAGTACAGAGACAAATTAAAGCATCTTAATCTGCACTACCTCGAGAGACGTGGAGTGAGGGGCGATATGATTGAGGTGTATAAATGGAAATCAGGGCTAAACAGGTGATATAATAAAGGTTCTCAAACTATCCAACCAGGAGCAAACTCGTAGCAATGGTTTTAAATTAGAAAAATTTTGATTTAGGCATGAGATAGGTAAACATTGGTTTGGAAATAGAGCAGTGGATGAATGGAACAAGTTACCAAACATCATCATTAACTTGAATATGCTGGGGAGCTTCAAACATAGGTTGGATGGATATATGAGCGATAGGGGTTGGGTGTAAACGGGAGTGCCCAGTATGGGCCAATAGGCCCGCTGCAGTTTCTTCTATTCATAAGTTCTTTTGTCAAGAAACCAATGATGATCTCATCGGGCACATTTATTATGATTCATAATGGAATGAAATTGTTCATTTTTATAGAGATATTTGGATGAGAGTAAGTAAGAAAATCAAAATGACAATGCACAGGTTAGGAAGTTAGGTAGGCAAGGTCAAGTTCTATTACGTTCTGTGCATTCACACTTCCATTTTCAGTATTGTCTGAGAACAGCACTACCACCAGGAGTTGTTTGATTTCATTCATATTTTCCCACAGATGTTCTTATCATTATGCAGCAGTAAGTATTTTAAAAGCGGCCTCATTTACTAGAACCTAATACTGTAGAACCTGACCTAAACAACCAAAGAAACCGACCTAACCTGACACAGTGTGGTCAGGGTTAACCTGCTTCTGGTCACAAGCGCTGATATGTTAATGTTGTTGAGGTCATGGGTCAGCCTGTCAGGTTATAAACAGGACAATACTGTATGATAAGCCAGTCCCAGTAAATCACATCAATTTGGGGAGACATCATACAGTGAACTTGTGAATGTACTTGGAAACAATCAAGTTAATTCTATAAACAGCATTATGCTTTTTAAATGTGGGGTCCAAAAATCCCCACACCAAACTTATATGAACATAAGTGTAAAAGGGTAAAAAAATGATCAATGTTTTCATATACTGTACTTGGCTATTTGGTAATTTTTTTTTAATTTTCAGTTGGAAGCCTAGCTAAGACCTTTAAATGTAACTTCCTGGTTTTTTTTTCTCTGGGGTCTGTGGAAGCCCAATTATCTTAGGTTTAGACACATTTATACCATTACCTATGTAGGGTTAAAATTATGATTTTAGTTATGATTACTGTATGTCCTTTTGGGTTGATGAATACTGTATCCCTGATAATGCAAAGTGAAGATGAGTGTGTACAGTGTATATACAGCTGTACTGTACTGTACAGGTATTAGTAGTATAAATTCAAAGGCTTCCAAAAAGCATTCTCTGATTATATTTTTTTATCATAAAAGTAAACACTTAAACATTGAAAATCTTATAGATTTAAGTGCAGATGAAAATTTAAAAATTAAAGCAATCAATATATGAAAAATGTAAATTTCCATTTGAATGACAGTTCTCTTTTTTGTTGAATATTACAGTATTATAACCAACTGGTGTTAACATGTACAGTACGTATTTTGCTCACTCCAGATGACAAAAATTGCCCTGCTCTTAAGTACGTATTTCAAAAGCTTTTTTGACACATTTCATCTTTGTATAAGTAATAGGGATAAGGATGCCTGTCAATGATATCAATTCAGTAATTCCAAGATTGATTTACCTGTCAAAAAAATCTGAAATTGTAATACTGTAGCTAACTTTGTTAATTACAATGAAATATTTAACCTTTTTCATAGTTGTTCTGTACAGTACTGTAATTTCCATCATTCTTATTTATAATTTCGGTGATCTTTATTGATGAAGACCATTACTCTTTTTCCTCAGAAGTATACCTCTACCCAGTGAACTATTATTGACTAGAGAAATTCATGTGGATGACTCGAGGGAACATCAGGGAAGAGTCAGATCCTTTCCTCATGAACGGGGTAACTGGGCATCAATTTTATACGTCCCGTGTAAGTTTGTGTTATTGTTTATTTTGTGTTTGTATGGCTGCCTACATTGTCAGCCATATCACTGCCAATAATCCATCAATGAATCAATGAATAAACTGGATTAACAATGATTGTCCCTTGTAGCTATACTTTAGTACTGTACTGTACAATGCTCACCAAAGTATGAGTTTGGATCTATGAAATCCTATAGACATTAGCACTGTATCTGAATACCTTCTTACCTAGAGATGGCCAGATAGTAAAATGGTCCAAATATTAGAATGATCTCCAGGTAGAGTACATTTGCATACATTTGTTTCAGAGTTTCCTCTTGTACCATTCCTACATACCTCTCTTTAATTTTTCACACCTTTAACGTGTTTACTTATTTTCAAAATAGACATTAAAGAGAGTATTGTATCTGTTTGTTTTAAAATTTTACTCAAAGTTGACTTTCCAATATTAAACTCAAAAATAATTTGCTCTGGGCAGACCAAGCTCCATCCATCTTATGATGTTTACTTTTTTCATTACCCTATAGTGGGCATGTTGAGATATTTGTTGAAGCTGTGCTAGTGTATTTGTCTGTCATTGTGTGATGAATGATCCAGTTTACAAAGGTATAATAAAAATAAGATTGGAGGCAACTTACAAAAAACCTCCCCAGCTTATGGATTTACGGATACTTCCCATAAGTCCCATACTTAATTTTTTATAATTATTTTGATCTCTGGTGTACTTATCTTTGTTTATGCTTCTTTTGCTATTATACAGGTATAGATTTTTTAATTGGTAAAAAAGTAATGTGTTGTGTAGGTATAGTAAATTGTGTGTACAGTACTGTGTGTGCTCTGTGATTAACTGGCGAGCCTCCTTGGGGGCAGATACCCAAAACACCTCGTAAGTTACACTCTTGGTGATCTTGTAACTGACTTGAGGTATTCAAACTTACAAACTGCTAACAATTTTGTTAATCCTCCATACTCCAAACGATTTTGCAATGGTGTGAGGGTATTGCAACTATTGTGAACAATGTAGAGTAAATCTTCCTGTAGGCCTGTCGGCTAATCACAGTTACGCTTTCAAAACTACCGACCAATCACAAGCTAAGGATATCAGCTGTTTTGAGGGCATGAGATTTATGTAGAAAAGTTTAAGAAGCTGAAAAAATATGTAACATTTTTAATAAAAAAGTTTATTATATGCTATTTAGCAATTCATCTTGCCTGCCAAAATGTAAACAAATGCAGGTCATTTTTTTAACTATTTATTTTTTATCTTTTAAGGATATTTTTCATTGTAATACTACAGTAAACTCTCGTGTAACTGACCTATATGAGGGGATGGGTGGGTTGGAAAAGCCTATAAGTTTAATAATCTAGGTACATGTACAGTGACCCCTCCGTTAACGAACTCAATCCGTTCCAGAAGGTCGTTAGTTAACCGAAAAGTTCGTTAACCGAAACCATTGTTTCAATGGGTTTTTGGGTAATTGGTTCCAGCTCACCGAAAATTTCCTAAATTCAACATAAATGGTAGAAAAGTTCACTTACTTTGAGGTGTGTATGTAGAAGGCTCCTGGATGATGATGATGATGATGATGGGATTTAGAATGGGGGTTGAGGAGAAGGAAGAAGAGAAGGCATTGGGGTGGAAGAGAAGTCACCCCATGGCGCCATTTCACCCATAAAATTTTAGCTCTGGTGTAATTCAAGATTATTTTCTTTAAATCAACACTGCACTGCATTATATATTGTCAATATGTAAAATATATTTCAAAATGACCAATAATTTGCTTGGAAACAGAAAAAAAGCGTTTAGTTGAAGAGAGTCTCAAGCAAGATGTTACCTCCAGTGAAAACAGAGAGAGACTAACTCCTGTTTGCTGTGTTAAGAGGCTGGATGCCGCGCATTAAACTAGTCACTTTACCTTCAATTATGTTCAATAATTGTTAAAATGACTAAAAAATTGAATATTAAACTTTTAAAATTGTTGAATAGTATAAACTTCTTGATATTTACTAAAATAGTAAGGAATTTAAGCCCTAGAACCGATTAATGTATTGGCGGACTGATACTAAAGCTGGTTGCCCGGTCAGTGCAAGCGAAAACATGTTGAGGTCGGTTCGTAAGAACTTCGTTAACCGAATTTTTTTTCGTTAACCGAATTGAAGATCCTTATGGAAGGCAGTTCGTTAATCGAAATTACGTTAACCGAGGTGTTCGTTAAACGAGGGGTCACTGTATTGTACCAAAAATTTAAAATACTGTATGTATGAAAAAGATAAATGTACGACAATTATAAAAATTAAGTACAAAGGCGTTCAGCTGTGTAAGCGACCAGTGTGGGTGCCATATTTGTTATTGTTCAGTGGTTAGTTGCTGCTTTTCCAACATATACTTAAAATCCAATTATAAATTTATTTGAGCCTGAGAACAATGAGTGCTGAACGTGCATTATGTACCACTACTGGTGGTGGTCACAGAAAGAAGAGAAGTGTTATATTAGAAGTTAAATTAGATGTGGTAAAGAGATTTGAAGGAAAGTGAGCTGTGGACATAGCTAGAGCTGTCAGTTTGCAACTTATAACTGGAGGTAAGAAAATTTTTTGGGTCGGTTATTGCGGAGGTCAGTTATTCGAGGGTCGTTTAAATGAGGGTTTACTGTAATACAGTACTATAAGAAACCGATTTTCTGGAGTATTCTCATATAAAACAGTTTTAATGAGAATTATTATAGCTTGGAATGCATATATTGTTTATGCAATCTGGAAATCTGGGTATATTCCTTACAAGAGCTCCAAAGGTTCTGTAAGTTACGGCCTGCAGATACAATGTGACGTCACAAGATGGCGGATACAGCATTTTGTTTTGAGTATCTCTACAGAGAGGACTTAAAATCTTCTGAGGATCAACTTACAGTCAGCTGGGGAATACTTTTGAGTATCAGGAAAAGAACCCATCCGTAAGTTGGGGAGTGTCTGTACTGTACTATGGTTTGATTGGTGCCAACTACATCTACTAATACAGTACTCTCATTGGTGTCTTGTTTATTGTGGTTACCAGAGTAGCTATACAGACATTTTGAATTTGCTATATGTGAAGCAACATCATTTTAGTTTAAGATTATTCAAAATAAAGACTATGTATACCTGTATTCCATTACGTTTACAGTGCATCTAGGAGTGTATGGGGCAAGTTTTGCTTCCTTCATGGCTTCGTTGGTTGCTATGTGCCAGGAACAAAATGTGATACTTACCCCCTCGTCAGATCTTCACATTTCACTAACACGAACTCTCATACTTCAACTCCATTGGATTCAGCCATTAACAGAAGACCTCAGAGCTAGACTTAGCCAAGTATCCAAGTAAGTGATGTTTTTGTTTGTGATAATGTAATGTATTACTCTTTTATATACTGTATTGGCATCAATAAGTCTCCTTTTAGCTTTCCAGCAAGTTCATTAAGATTTCTTTATAATTTCAGATTTTCCTTGTGGTTACATGGCTTAAGTGTGTATGCCAATGATGAGCGAACCCGAACCTTTTTGGGGCTGCGAGTTTGTCATGGCCGCAATGAATTAGAGGATATAGTCTCTGAAGTGGACAAGTGTCTAGCTGAGTATAGACTGCCACTTTTCTATAAGGTTAGTTGAAAATAATAAGTTTATGCAAGTGTATTAACATGAAGGAGTGTACGGAATTATGTAAGGATAAAATTGCTTGGTACATTTCATTTGCACTGGATTGTGGTAATACTATTAAACCCAGTAGAAAATTTTCATGACCAAAGACCCAGTTATAAAAATTATATTGGTAGTCGAGTTTATGTTAGTGAGGCGAGGTGAAGAGGTGAATGAGAGAGACCAAAGGTGAAATTGGATATGTTTATTGACGGCCACAGTTTTAAGATAGAGAGTTGAAATTTGGTGTGCCACAAACATCTAATATGGGGACCCCCACCTAACATTAGGTGTCGGTGAGTGTAGACATGTAAGGACTATAAGGATAGAATGTCATGGAGGAGACTGCAAGAACTGTAGTCGGTTCACACGAAGCTTGCAACTGAGGCCTAGGGTTATTTAGTAGCAATGCAACTGACTGGTTGGTGGAGAGACATCCCAAGAATCATTACAATTCTTTGGTATTTAATCTATTGTACGGTGTACTGTGTTTGTGTTGATCTCTGATAATTTCCACACTTGAGGAAGTAAAAATTTGCTTGTGAAACGCTCTGGTAATATAAATATCATAAAGAAAACATGAGCACGATGAACAAGTTATGTGACGTAAATGCGTCCTTGCCATGTGACGTCACACAGTGTGATGGAAGCCGTCGCTGAAATTTTTTACTCTTTTTCTTTCACAAGCTAATTTTTGCTTTCCTAAGTGCACAAATTGTCAGAGATCGATACAGAAAAGTTATTATCCCTTAAAATATAATATGAATATGATAGAATAAATGCTGAAGAACTGTAGTGACTCTTTGGGTGCCTGTCCATCAACCAATCAGCTGCCTTGCAACAAACTGACCCTAGGCCTCAGTTGGAAGCTTCGAGTGAACATATTATAGTACCTGTATTACAGTACAGTATCCTGCTGGTTTGTAGCAGGTTGCATATTGGGTTATGATTTTAAATACAATAAACTGTAGTTTATATTTTAGGCATACAGTACTGTACTGCATTTTGAAAATAAAATAAAACAACTCATTTATCTTAAGGCATTTTATGATGATGATAATAATAATAATATTAATTACAGGATGGCTCTTATCATGTGAGTGTCGCTTGGTGCACTGGCGATGTTTCTGAAAATCTTCGTCGCCTCTTGCCGCAGCTGGAAAACATCTGCAGTCAGTACTTCTCAGTGGAAACTGATATGCGTACTTTTGATGTTAACTTGTTGAATTTTAAGACTGGTAACAGAATTCATAACATACACCTTAAACACGAAAATTAGTATCCATTTTATAGAATTTGAGTAGTTTCTATCTTCTCCATTAATAAGTATGTACAAATAATAAATTAACACATTTCTTTATACTGTTCAACTTGTATTCCTATTTTTTCTGGTGCAGTTAGTAATGTGTATTTATTAATCTTGGAGTTTTAAGGACCAAGTATGGATTTTTCTTCCGAGTTGACTGTTGGATGATAGAGTAATGATATAATTATGAACAAATATGAGTGTGCCCTACCAAAGTGTGATTCATCAGGGAATACCTGGATCTACCTTAACTGTGTTAGTGGTATGTGTGACCAAGAAAAGTAATGTGATGGTGATTCTGCATCTTTGTTCCTACTGTAAAAAGGTTAACATTGTGGAGATACATGGTTGCAGGACAAATAGGTTCCAGTCCTCATAGGCCCCCAATTGTACCTGATCATTAGGATTGAGGTCCATTATGACTGGACTCCATTCTTAATGGTTAGATAAGGTGAATGACAAGTAGGACTCGAGTCCATTTAACCAGTCACCTTGGTGCATTAGGATTGTCCAGGTTTCTAAAGTTTCTGTAAGCCTTTAGGAAGTTAAACACTAAAAAAGTGCATCTGACATAAGTTGTAGGTGGAAAGGGAATATTTTGTCAATAGTTTGAAAAGAAAGTATGAAATAAAACTGTAAATTACACTTAAATGGTAATAAGAAAGCAATTCTCATGTGATGTTGTGGCTCACAACCATTGGCTGACCACATATGATCTGATTAGTACTGCAGAATAAGCAAAATATGGGAAAACAAATATAGGAAAGAGTGATACTCTTATTTTTGGATCTGTGATCACTAATTTGTTGCCTCGGCTACATGATAAACCTGTGTAAACAGTCTTGAAATTCCTCAACAGTATTCATGTTGTTGCTCTCAAGTTGGCAGTACCTTTGACCTGTGCTCCTACATTGTCTTAATGTACTGACTGTGTGTTACTCATTAAAATTAAGAGTGTATGGAAGCTGCAGGAAGTAGAATTACTTAAGTATGGCTTTCATTATTAAGTTTTATTTATAAACTTAATTGTTCAAGCAATAGTGGACATCTGTTCATTATTTCTTAACATAGCACAATCATAATGTGCTGTACCATGAATTTGGAATGGAATATCTTTTTTTGGTATTTTTTTTTGGCTTGAGGAGTAGACAATATAGTAATTTTCCCGATGGTCACATCATAAGTCACTGGATACTTGAGGAGCATGGGACTATTTACTCGCCTTCGTTATATTAGGGAGACCACCCAACGGATTTTAAGATTTGCTCTATAAGTTATTACATGAGCATCATTTATCATAAGTGGAATGCTAATAATAATTTGCCTCCAACAGTACAGTAAAACCTCGATTTAACGGACCTCGACTTAACAGATTTCGGATTTAATGGACCAAATTGTCTGGAAGCATTTGCTGTTAGCTCTGACTCAAAATAAAAGTATTGAGTCACTACTATCAATCACTGGCAAATTAATTTCCTCTATCAACCACAAATGGTGAGTAAAGTATTTAATTTAGATTTCATGCTATTTCTAGTGTTTATTTATTGTTTGAGTGTTTTCATATACTAACTATAAAAACATAGTCAGGCAGCACAACACTGGTGGGGATGGAATGGTGGTGGTGACACTTGGCTGGCTGGTGGATGTGAAACAGGTGTAGGAGAGAGGGCAGCAGGAGGCTGAGGCAAGGTTGCTAACTCTGATCTTGCAGCCAGTACCAAATCCATCTTTATCATTACCAAATCGAGTGTTTTATTACTTTTTTAATTCTAGAAATTCACAGTAAAGGAAAAACTGAATGATGGTTTAACAGAATTACTGTATTGTACTGGGAGTTTAGTCATAAAGGACTGCCAAGGCACCCCTTCTAGCCTTCCCCCCCTCCTCCTTTCTCTCTGATGTACAATCATACAGTTCAACAGAGAATTCATCAAGCAAAATGTCTGTGATGTCCAGCTCTTTATAGCACATCATCATTACCAAATTTCCTTGAATTTGATAATGGCAAATATCACATGGAAACCCTCCTTCTCCTATTACTACTGCTGTGAGAGTCCTCTCTAAACAGCAGGCACTGGCCCAGAGATTCAAATGTTGTGGCAGTTGCCACTCAGCTATGAATTATGAATATTTGACTGCTCGTTATATGTTATAAAAATATCACTTCAATTCAACCCTAAAGCCCAGGTGACGTTCCTCTATGTTCACTAAGGTGACCCAGAGTAACATTCCTCAGTGTTCTCAATTTTCACAGTATATTTTGAATCTCCAGACAGGATGAAATACTTTGTCTGGGATGTTTATTTGCTTGGCAACTCAACTCGCATGTAATCTCTGTGAGAGAGAAAACGGTTTATTGTTAAACATTACATGGCTGCGTAAAGTACATAAAGCACATGTTTACATAAATGTTGATAAGCGGTTGCAAGATAAAGTTTAAGTCACAAATGAAGTGAATTAAGTTGGGATGCAATATATGGGATACACGATTTCCTGACTCAGGCGCCGCAGCAAAAGCTTTGAAAGAGATCTGAGCACCGAGTTACCCTGGCACTGACCTCCAGCTTCTGCGGCAGCAGTAGATCGTGATGTTGGGGCTCTTTCAGTAGACCACGTCTGAACTTCAGACACAGGTTCTTGCACCTCTGTCCCAATGTAGTCTGCTTAAAACATGTCAAGGACACTTTGATACCTAGTGTCCCAACCCACTGCTATTTTCATTATCTTACTCTGATTCTTTTCTGTCTCAAGTCTAGTGGTCCAGTTACCCACCAACTATCATGATGGATGCACATCCTTCAACGTCTCATGACCTGCCTTGCCCCTCCACACCTGCGACAATAGTGCTATTCAAGAGTTGCTTGATTTGAGTGGTATTGATATAGTATTTGGTGGTAAAGACAGTGATGTGTAGGAAACAGACCCAGATGATGTTGAATTTGTTGAGGTGGCCAGCAGTGAGGACAGTGATATCGATAATGGCGTTCACTTCCAATCCCCACCCCACCAGCCATCCCCCTCAGCGAGGTCATGGGTGCCATGGATGTAGGGAACCATGTGCAAGTCAGCCACAGCAGTACGCTTGGAGTGACTGCATTAACTTTACTCATGAAATACCAATTTTTAATTGTGGATTAAAAAACAAGAAATATGTCCACGTTGGGGTCCAGCGGGTCATACATTGCCCAGGGCATAAGAGTTAATGGCCTTTCGGCATAAGTCCATTAAATCAAGGTTTTACTGTAATAAGAAATTTTATAATAATTCCTGTGATGTCTACAAGCAAGGACATGTTATACAGTCCTACTGCATTCATTTATAATAATTTTCAGATTACAGTATATCATTTTCATGTTGACTACTGTATTTCTTACTTGATTTTTTGAGTAAATTTATTTAACTAGATTTTCATAGAGGGTTGGAGAATGTCAAAAGAATTTAATCTTTTTGGTCAAATTTCTCCCGTTGTTGGTCGCTTTTCTTTCACCACATTTTCATTGCAATCTTACAGAATCCATAATACTGAACTGAACATAATTTTACAAACTGTTCTATTTCTTCATATTTCTTCTTTCCTCCCTTATATTTTCTCGTTCATAACCAATTTGCAAGGTCACTGTGTGAGTGAAGCATATTTTTATTCGACTTGCAGTTTATAATTTCAATTCTCATTATACAAGCAGAAGTTATTGCTTAATTTGATTGTTAGCTATATCAGCAGAGACAATACTTTGGCAGATGGCCTTGGTGTTAATGTTAGTTTCCTGCCTCAGTGTGGGAAATTTAACTTTAACAAAATACAGTATTGGAAACATTCTGTGTGATGTACTTCTTTGGACATTTGTCGGCAAAGAAGACTTTTTCCAATAACAAAAAATAAATTATCACGGCTCCTCGATCCTTTTTTTAAATTAAAATAGCTTCACAAAATGCAAATCCTGTACTGTACTTTATTTAAATATGTATTATACTGTCATTTATATATCTTATGTGTGAAATTTTGTGAACCAACTTTACTTAAAGCTATACTATCTATCTCCTGTGTGGTTTGCTTTGCTTTTAATGAAAGGAAAACCACTTAAGTTCCTTACATAGTTTAAGTAATAAATATTTTATAGATTTAAAAGTAATCTCAGGACTAGAAAATTTGTGTTCTTTAGCTGAAGGAAACCATTCTTACGTTGGCATGTATACACACGGCTGCATTATAACAATTGCTTTATACTGTAGTCGGTGCAGTGTAAAAGTTGTTTTGATATTTATACACTATTCACGTTCAGCCTTTTTTATTTACTTTGCAAATTTGATTGACATGTAGAAGTCCATGAAAAGTGTTAGTTTGAAATTGTATTACACTATCAGGTTCTTACTGAAAAACATATGATGACAACAATAAATAAATTTTCAAAATCAACAGGAATATTCTTAAGAAAAAATCCTTTTTATAATTTAATGACTTTAGTTTAACTTTCTAAGCCAGAGTAACTTTGATAGACCTAAATTGTCATATATAGTCAAAATCACCGCAACTGTCAATAAAATACAGTAATTCATAAAAAAGGGTAAAAATAGTCATGTTGGATACATATCACAGTTCAATGTGGATTGACATCATTAATTTCGTTATCTTTGGGATTCCATCTTGTTAGCATTAACTCCTGGATGGCCAAATCCTTAAGACACTCAATTCTTCCCAATTTATCTTGAGTTAGATGTCTTGGACGCAGAACAAAGCATATGATGGGTGTCTGTAAGTAGAAAACTATAAATTATATTTGCAACAGGAGTAAAAACAATTGAGCAATATAAGAAAAAATCAGAACTGTTAAAATGTCAAATACTGTACACAGGTATATAATGCTAAGAAAGTTTAGTCGAGGGGGTGTATCAGAGTGTAGGAGGCATGTGAACTTTAACAAATATACTGTATATACAAAGAAATGTCACCAAATGAGAATCAATTTGCTATGCTTCAACATTTTACGGACATTTTCCACACTTCTTGCGTGAGTTAGCCATTGTTACATGATGGCAGCTCTGCATGGTCTGCTGCGGTCTCTCTTGTTAGGTTACTAACTCTAATGTCCTATCTTACAACCTCTCCCCATGTCTTGGCCTACCCCTGGCTTTCCTTCCCTCTACATTTAGGCTCATGCAATTCTTGACCCAATTGGTCTCATCTATTCTCTCAACCTGTCCAAATCATCTCAGCCACTCCCTTAGCTCTGAACAGAGTCACGTTACACATCCATCTTGCCATTCTCATTTCATCTCGCTGAAGTTTACTTATGTCATCATATTTCACTCCCATACAAAAAAACATTTCTCACCAGCTGCTTATATTCTTCCTTTCATTCAGAGGGAAGGTCCTCTTGCTATTAATATTGGCAGCAGTTCTCTAAATCAGCCATTTTTGGTAATTTATAGGACATAAACCTGGAAACATAAAATTTTAAATCACATACAGTAGATCAAACATGGCTTATACAATATTGTGTATCAGTGGCATTCTCTCAATAATTTCAAAGAATCTATGAAAGGAATAATTAATGCATGAAAATCCAAAAATAAACTATTGACTTCTAAAAAAAATTTCCATATGCTAATACACTGTAGTACAGTAATAATATTTCTCCCTCATGCAAGTCTTTTTCCACATGCTGTGAGAAAAATAGAATAAGCATCATCACCATTTTATAGCAATTTTCCACATACCGGTATGCACTGGTTAGCTGTGATTGCCTGATGGCATGGTGTCCCTGTTGTTATCAAATAAATTTGTAGAAAATTTTACTACAGTACTGGATGCCCTTCCTATCACCAGCCTAATTTTACAGAATGGGAATTAGGCATTATATGTAGGACTTCTAAGTGCTATCTTAGCTGGCTAGAAAGGGTCACAACTGCCTGAGATAATAAAAAACAGACTCGTTCTTTACACACCTTCACCCATTCACTCTAACTATTGTGACATCCCCAAAAACCACGCGAAAGAATATTCTCCTAGCATACATGTGCTCTGTTGCTTCCTGGATGTCGAGCCCCCTCGTTATTAATATAATATAATATAGTACTGTACTGTACTTCCTTCACACCATCCTTATAAATCCTTCTTGGTCTTCTGCTCTCCCTTCCACCATCCATCCCTGAATTATACATTCTTTTTACCAAACCTTTACTCACCATTTTCTCAATACTGCATGTCCACACCACCTTAGCAAATGCTGGTCAGCTTTCTGTCCAACACTTATCTCATCCCCACATTTCTAATGATATCCTGTGCAGGTATCCCTTGTTTAATGTTAATTCGCGTAACGTTAATTTAATTTAGCAGATTTTTTTTTTTGCACCCTTTCTCACTTAACATTAGGCTAAAATTCAGTTTAGTGATGGCTTGACTCACTGGGAAAGGGGGGAAAACTGGGGATTATGTACTCAAATTTCACATATTTTCTGTCACTTGTCTAACTTTACATGCCTGAGATTATGTTGTGAATTTGTTTCTAAAGCTGAGTGTAATAAAGCATATTAAAAGTTGTGAAGTGATGGGAGCAATGAGCATCCCATCTCCGCTCGTGTAAGTGACCCCTGTACTGAATCACAGATGGCATCTCACAAGCCGCCTTTCGCATAAACCTCCGCAAACAGTGTTGTTATGCTGTACTAGTTACCTTCTGTAATAAACTCTTGCACAGCCAAAAAAAATTTAATAATGGGACTTACGGGAGACATTCTGTATCCTTGAATTTCTGTAACCCGGGGAGTGTCTATGTGGAAAGTGAACAACCCTTTCTAATGCTTCTGTTCCAATTACATTAAATTAGGATATTAGAATGATAGTACTGTACAAGTAACTGCCTGTTCGCTTCTTAGACCTCAATAACGGGAATATATGTTCATACTTACCCTCCTAAATCTACCATACAAATACAGTGGGGTATGCTATAACGAATGGATTCTACTATGAATATTCCTATAACGAACGGTTTTACCTATAAAATTGAGAATGCTATAACGAACGAAACTCCTACAACGAACATTATTATTTTTTTTTCTCACTAATTTATTGTTTTTTTATTGCAAGTATTAATGATTTTCTTTATTTCAGGGGTTCAGATGCATATTTATGCACTTTTTTACAATTTTTTAAATTTTATATTATATTTTTCAGTGCTAAGTGGTTGTATTTGGGGGCCTGGAAAAGATTAATCCTATAACGAATAAGGTTCTAGAACCAATTAGATTCGTTATAGCATACCCCCACTGTAATATCTTTTTATTATGAAAAAATAGTAAACAATTATGGTCAAGTTAATATCAATAAATGAATTTATGTTTTATTATTACTGTACTGTACTTTAAGGGCTTCGGACGCAGTAAGTACAGTACTGCACAGTTCACTGACCTTCATTTCTTGTAAACAAACTCACGGGTAGACGACATGCAGGGTGATGATCGTACTGATGGTAATTTTGACTTGGGGTGAGGTAGTAATGGTGGTGGGGACTGGTTAGAGGAGGTGCTAGAAATTACAGTAATACAGGTGTACTTACATTTACTTTTGAAGCTTTACTAAAATTTGTATCTGATAGTAAGCTGCATCACCACTTATCCTCATTTAGCGATAATTTCACTTGACATTAGGTTTTCAGGAACACAACCCTATCATTAAACAAGGGATATCTGTACGTACTTCCTGATGCAATTCTCTCCAAACATCTCTTAATGCATCTATTGTATTGTATTATATTATTTTCCTGTTATTCTATCATTCAACTCACTGCCTGCAATTCGATTAGTAGACTCATTCAAACCCATTTATACTAAAAGACTTCACTTCACTTCACTTCACTTCATTTCATTTTATCCCCATTCTAATTGATATCTACTTACCCCTTTTTTAAATTCTGACCAAACTTAGACACAGCTAAGAAACTAACCTTATTAACGTGGTTACTGATGCGCTCAGTCGCTGAAATATTTGTCCATGAAAATTCCCGCCACGAAGAGGTTTGGTCGCTAGTGAGTGTGTCTGACCACATGCATTGTATCATGATGGTGAACTGAGCATGGTAAAATGGTGGACCTACTGGATACAGAACTGCAAAGAGATTTTTGTCACGATCACTAAATTTATTAATGATGCATTTGGGTGTGGAAAAATCAAGAATTTCTTATATCTACATGGTGACAGCTTAATTATTGGTAGAATATATACCTGTTGCAAAGCTTTAATTTTGCAAAAACATAAAATGCTTTTAAGAAAATTTTGTCTTGTGGTTTTATACACAGCAGTAGCCAGGTTTTCCCCAGTTTATGGGTTAATGAGTATATAAATTGTGCAATATTAATGTAGTACAGTATTGTACTGTACTCTTCTTTTAGTATGAATTTCTGAAATTTTCCCTTGAGGTTATTTGAAAAGAAAAAATAAATTTATAGAGGCTATGTCAAGATCATTTTCAAGTACAGTAGTCTATTGGAAGCAAGTCATATTAAAACAGGTTTTAAAACCAGAAGGGAAATACTGTACCAGACGATTATAAATGATAAACCAATTTAAAACATGAGAAAAACAAATTGAAAAGCAAGATAGTGCAATAAAAATTAACTTAAAAGTTATATTTTCAAGCTATACAAATTCAGTATGAGCTCCTTTTGTGACTTTGTAGACATCGAAGTGATATTCTCTTTCCCTCCATACATTTTGTAGCTTAACTTTTTTGAAGATATTCCTTCATATTGTTCTAGGTTGCTGGAATTGGTAAAAAAAAAATAATAATAATTTCTGACATAACCCTGAGAAAAAGATTCAAGGAGCATTAGATTGGGCAAATGAGCTAGCCAAAGAATCCCCTCATCCCACCCAACCCAAAGATCTGGCATTTGCTCATTCAGAAATGTTATAACCTCATTGTCAGTATAAAAAAAAAATCTTTATCATTCTACTTATCTTGCTTTGTTAGTTTTCCACAGTAAATTGTTAAAACTGGGTAGCTCATTTGTCACCACCTAGTATTGCACCAGTGTATCTTTTATTGAAGTTTAGTGTAACCAAGCAGGCAATGCGCCACTACTGCCAGCAGTTTTCAGCTCACTTCAGAACCTACATTTCATATCTATTTTTTTTTAAATCTCAAGAACAAGCCCTACTGAACATCATAACACAAGACCACCATCACTCACTTAAGTCAGCACCAAATTTGAGTCCAGACTTCACCACCCAGCCTTTGCTTCTATAGTGATGATAAACTGTATATTTGAATGGAAACTTTGGGTCATCCATTACAAATGCACTCCACATCTGATCTATTGTCATTTCAAATATATCTTTCAATGGAGAGCACTTGTGATACTGCTTATCTGCAGTTTGTTTCTTATGCGTGACAACTAAGCATCCTAAAGCATAAGAGAGAAACATAGCTTCTTCAGGTAAAAGTTGAAGATATCCTTCATGAGCCAAGGGATCTGAATCATCAAAGGTTCCTTGTTGGTCACTGTTGAGAACTAAAACTGTCTTGGAGCTCCCAGCAATTTCTGGGTCCAAAACATTTATTTCCTCAATACAAGTTTCATCATTATCACTATAACACTGTTCATTGCCAGAGAGGTCATCTCTTTTCCTTTTTAAATCTGCAGATTCTTCATCTGTTTGTGTGCACATGTCTTCCTCAGGGATATTTTTCATTTCAACATCAAAAGTGCTTTTCTTCTGCAAACCTTTAAGCCATGATCCACCTTTTAAACCATCCACCTTCATCAGTTTCCATCGTTTTTTCCTCTGAAATCTATAATCATCATCTGGACCATCAATTTTTCCATGCCCAAAGTATCCCTGAAAATAACAAAACATAACTTAATATTTATGTAACAATGAGCTTTTGTATTACCAAAAAATATAATTTAATTAATGCCTTTCCTGTTTCATGACCAGGTTTACTTTACGAGAACCTCCAACTGAGCCCTTTGTAAGAGTACGTATTCTTTACACTCCATAACCCTTTCGCTGCATTTTCCGCACTTGCCGTTTTATTCTGGATACCACCAGACGATTTTATTCAGCTGAGGGCAACCTCCCGCAGCCAAAGGGTTAAAACCTATCTCGATTAACCTTTTCACTGCGTTTCCCGCACTTCTCATTTTATTCTGGCTAATGCCGAATTATTTTATTCAGCTTAGGTTAACCTCCTGCAGCCAAAGGGTTAAACATATTTTGTTTCAGCCAAAAAACTTCAAACCTTTTTTACTGTTATTTCAATATAATTTAAATTCAGTATTGTATAAGCTGTATATTGCTGACCTTACTATGTGAAATTTAAAGCCCCCCCCCCCCTCCCTCGAAGCAATATAATGAATTTTTGTGATATACAGTACATCAATTTCACAGGAAATTAATATTTCAATATTTTTTTCAGGTACAGTACCGGTAATCATTCAAAATTAGGACCCATATAATGGAAGAATACAGCTGCATTCAACTGTTTTCACCATGAATATCCCTTTAATACTTTATTGCAATCTTGGAAAACATATTACTCTATACTGTACTGTATAAAAGTAATTTTAGACTCATGATTAAAAAAAAAACCACCGGATATGTGTATGAAAGACAAGTCTCCATTAAGGATTATCTAAAAATGTGTCACGGTAGTACAGCACTGTGTGTTCACTGCAGTACTGTACAGTATAGCAAGGCAAGCATGGAAAATGGTGATGGTAATTTTAAGTGCAGTATAAAGATACTACAGTACAGTACAGTGGTCCCTCGGTTAACGAGCACAATCCGTTCTAGAAGGTTGCTCGTTACCCGAAAACTCGTTAACCGAAACCATTGTTTCAATGGGTTTTTGGGTAATTGGTTCCAGCTCACCGAAAATTGCCTAAATTCAACAAAAAAGGTATAAAAGTACACTTACTTTGAGGTGTGTATGTAGAAGGCTCCTGGATGATGATTTGAATTAGAATGGGGGTGGAGGAGAAGGGAGAAGAGAAGGCATTGGGGTGGAAGAGAAGTCGCCTCATGGTGCCATTTCACCCATAAAATTTTAGTTCTCTTGGTGTAATTCAAGATTACTTTCTTTAAATCAACAGTGCACTGCATTATATATTGTCAATATGTAAAATAAATTTCAAAATGACCAATAATTTGCTTGGAAACAGAAAAAAATCGTTTAGTTGAAGAGAGTCTCAAGCAAGATGTTACCTCCACTGAAAAGACACAAAGACTGACGCCTGTATGCTGTGTTGGCAGGCTGGATGGCGTGCCACAAACTAGTGACCCTACCTTCAATTATGTTCAATAATTGTTAAAATGACTAAAAAATTTAATATTAAACTTTTAAAATTATTGAATAGTATAAACTTCTTGATATTTACTAAAATAGTAAGGAATTTAAGCCCTAGAACCGATTACTGTATTGGCGGACTAATACTACAGCTGGTGGACCGCCAAATGCAAGCTAAAACATGTGGAGGTCGGCTCTAAAGAAACTCGTTAATCGAGGGATTGCTCGTTAACCGAAGTTAAGAATCTTATGGAAGGTAACTCGTTAACCGAAATCTCGTTAACCGAGGCGCTCGTTAACCGAGGGACCACTGTATAGGTAGATAGAAAAAAATGTCCAGTTGCTATTTAACATAAAGACCGAAATTTAACAGTCTAAAATTTACGTACTGTATACTATAACAATATGGAACAACAGACATTGTGCCTCATACAATATCACTCAAGAATAATTTACCCAGTACTAGCTAGTAAAAGAGTTGCCACAGCTTCAACTTACATTGTGCCAGAGGGAGGCAGCATGTTCTGGGTCATACACAGTAATGATGCCATCCTCATAGACAGCCGAGTAGTAATGCCAAGTGGCAGGTGATAACAGCAGGCCAGAAGATGATCCAATGGGAACTGGCAGTGGATTTCCCAACTCCTCATTCACTCGTATTTTTTTACGTGGCGGTGGAAGAGACACCATTGTACTGCCTATAAATTGGGAGAAGGGGATGATTTAAAATAAATTAAACAAAGTTTTTTCTTCTATAACAAAATCTTTGTGAAATTACATAAAAGGTATGTACTGTACCAAATTATCAACAACTTTTATAATAAATTAATTGTTAGTTTACTAGCAAATTGGAAGAATTTTTCTATAATTTTACAGTTGTACCAAATATTGGTAATACTTTAGGTGTCCGTCTCATGGGAAAGAGCCACTTGAAATAAATTTTATATAAAAGTAGTGGTGCAAACTTGTTACTTTCCTCATGGACAGAAAGAATTATGTAGACTTTCAAATTTCCCACTTTTGGTTTTCCAATGTTTTCACCCTCAACACGCTTCTCCATGGCACAAAGAGCTATCAAGGAAGCCACCATTACTTGTTTAAGCACATGCCAAGAGATAAAGATTTCTTAAACATTAACATTTCCCTTAAACACAAAAAATTGGCAGCAGCTTTTATTATTTCTTATATCATTCATAATAATACAATATTAATAATATATACCACAAACTAAAAAGGATTTGCAGCAATTTTCACATTAATAGTTTAGTGATAATGTATCTGTATTGCTGGCAATACATGGTATACAAATTTGCCTATGAGCTTTATAACTAAATTCCTGTTTTTGTGCTCCATTATTCATCCAGATTTTTTCAAACTTTTGGACAGACTCGAAGTGTAATGACACTTTCAGGTAAATCATTTTGATCATTAGCCTTTTCCTGTTCTTAAAAATCTTCTATGAATGCCCTCTAGTTATTCTTTCTTCATTCAGTAGGATCACACCTTCACAGGCCTCATTATCATATACCCTACATAAAATCTTTTTAACACCCAACTCCTTTTGAAGCTTAAAGTTTTCTTTTTCCTAAAGTTTTTTGTGCGATTCATTTGGTTCTAATATCCATTTCTGTCGTAAATCACTCATTTCTGCACAATCCAACCTAACTTAATTAAATCTACCCTAACCTAGCCTGATGGGTGTTCATACGGAAAAATGCCAAATCTTATATGTTCCAATTACTGTATATCCCATCTTGATCTTCTGTAAACAAGTGTGGGTAAATTTGATTACCTTAACCTCTCCTCATACGATAAAGCATTTAGAGAAGATATATACTAGCTTGGTAGCATTGTGCTGAACGTTCCCCACGTCCTCAATACCTCCGAACAAATACAAACTCCACGCTTGATTTGCATATTCCAGTTGAGATCTAACAAGTAAAATATACATTACTTTTTATATCTCAAGATCCAGGTAATTATTTACTGTACATGAGATAAACCAACCACATTTAGCTGACCTGACCTAACTTTTAAGGAATGAAAGGTTTTATTTTGTTAAATATTTTAGGTTATGCTAGGTCGGTTGGTTTAGGTCTTTTTTTTTGTTTTACTTTTCAATGGGTGGAACACAAACATGACAGTCCAAGTGGCAGGCACCATTTCTTTCTATTCATGAGGTCAGAAATAAGTTGTCTTCTATTTTCTTTTATTTATAATTTTATATTAACTAAAATTATGAATTATTAATTTTTTGGGTATTTCACTTGTTGCCACTAAACAAATCTCGGGAATTTTTTAGTTACAATCAGTGATTTTGACAATTCTGGGACACTTTTCTTCAATGGCATTTTTGGTGCAAATTTTATTATGTATGTTCGTACGTTGGTTTGTTGTTCTTTTTGCTCGTCTGGTTGCTCCTGTTCGTTAAGTTAGGTTTGGTTGGTTAGATTAGATTCAAAACTATGTTTTTCTGATGTTTTTTTTGTGTTTTGAACACTTTTTACCTTGTTTTTTATTGCAAATCTCTAGATTCTGAGGTGGGAGGGGGACATATCTCATAAACCATTGATTTGCACCAGAAATGAAGGTCAAATTGGTCTTTTTATATTAGTGCACTGTTCGGTAAATAAGCATAAGTGCACACAATTCTGTTAGAAAGTAAAAAATATGTTTTTCTAGTGTATTTGTGTGTGTTTAGATCGGTTATGACCTTCATTTCTGTCGGAAATTGGCCATTTTTTTGGGGGTGGGGATGGGGTGTTTTCCGACAAAAATTATGGCTAAGCGAATGCAAAATGCACAAAAAAAAAACACTTGAAAAACATAAACCTGGCCTAAACTAACTGACTCTCGCCATATGATGGAATCACTTATTTCTTATCGTATTGGCCTGGTTCTCTTTCGTCGTTACATTACGAGTCACCACAATGCCACATATGTTGGTCTTGACAATATTTACATTCGTTCTTGCACTTAGGACACTTTACTGAGGTCGGGAGAACACCATGAGATCGAAAAAATGCTATTTATGGAGACACGCAGTGTGGGAGGTGAGGTAGGCGATATTGGCGTTAGATTAATGGAAGAAAATAGAGAAAATTTTGGATACGCTATTTACGTTATACATTTGCGACGGTAATGTAATAGAAGAAAATTATCTTATAATTAGATGTCTTATTCGAATATGATAATAGATTAAGGGTAGGAATGTTGTGTGAGGAAATGCAATAATACCCACCGTTCTATCTAACCTAATCAGGGAGGATCCACCCCGTTGGACCCCCCCAAGTTAGGTTAGGTTTGGTTGGTTTTTGGTGATTTTCTATGGTTTTTTCACATATTTCTAATACCAAATGAAAGGACGGTGCACTACTATAAATTGACCGTCACATTCGTTCTTAACACATTAAAAAACACCGAAAAAAAACTTCAACCTTGATTTTGTTTTGTGGAAACAAGTGAAAAGTTATCAAATTTCCCTAAGTGGTTCATTCCCATGATTCATACATCGAAAGTACTATCAAAATGATTTTTTTAATGTATATTTTTGTTGTTATTTAAACAAGATCTCTGACCTTTACAACAATTTCTTCTTTCTAGGACTAAGCAGTAAGTAACAGCAAAATCAAACTACTTTCCAATATACTGTATATACATTGGAGCCTGAACTTGAACATTAGCATATCGAGAACCCCTACACCAATTAGTGTTTATTACATTTATCACAACATTTGGCATATACAACATAATACTGTATACCCACTTTTACCGGGTGCCACACAGGACATGAACTGCTGTTAGCTTGTTATTGGTGTTTGTTTACTATGACGTCATCAACACTTTCCACACCTGATCCCTCAAGTGTTTTCTATCTATAATTCAATAATATTTTCCACAATTTCATCTGGGTATCTTTTAATTTATAAGATGTTAAATGTACTTGTATAATAACCAATGACTTTACAACGCACATGAATGAGGCGCCACTGTAGTTACTGTGTCGAACAATGGGAGATAAATAAACCATAAGAACTGTCTCGGAGTGAATGAAATATTTGTTTTTAATTTCCAATCATAATTTCATCACTTTTTAGCTTACCAGCCGTTCAGCCGGTTGATTTATTCTTTGTTACGAATTTTATTGTTCAGTGCTTGTATAGTAAAAGAATACCCGGAGAAAACCTACCATACTTAGTCACACTGGATAACTATCAATAATTGAACCCAGGACAAAATAGTGGTAAACCCATTACCACTGTACCACCAACACCAATTCTAAAGCACCTAGTTCAGAACCCCCTAAGTCAGATTTTTATTATTAATGTATAAAAACTGAGATTGATATTCATTTGTATCATTAACTCGCCTCTCTTGCGTAAAATTTTTATGTTAACAATACTCCATACTAATTCCAGTAACTGAACAAAAGAAAATGTCTCACTATTGATATGTGTCTTTTTTGGGCTATCCGTGGTGGAGTATGCCTACTGGTTTACCACTTTGTGTACTTGTATTATATACATTGTTTGTATAACTACACTATACATTGTAAACCTGCGCTTTATATATATATATATTGTTTGTACACCAGAACTCTATGTATATTGTTTGTGTGCCTACACTGCAGAATGCACTGCACATTGCATACCTGCACCAGAAATATTGTTTGTATACTTGCAATATATTATATATATTGTATAACTACAGTGCATATGTACATGCTGAATCAATGTGTCCTTGAATGAAAATTTTACCAAGTACATAATCGATGATATATCTCCACGGTATTAACTATATTCTATGTAAGGGGTTCGGGTTGAGTGCAGGGGTTCGGGTTGAGTGCAGGGGTTCGGGTTGAGTGCAGGGGTTCGGGTTTGAGTGCAGGGGTTCGGTGTTGCTACAAGACTCGCGGGTCAGAGAGGGTTTAGACTCTCGAGCCTGTGTTAGCGGCCGCCCATCTTCGTCACCACCAGATTGCTAACGCTGTGGTTGCTGGGCACTAACAGCGGTTCTCAGGTTCCTTGACAGTTGGCTCTGACACCAGTAAAGACCAGTGGAGGGTAAGGAGAAGGAGACGTAGCGAGGTTCCTTCACAATGCCCGACAATCCTCCCGCCACTCCAGCCGTGGACAAGACGCCATTCAAAACCAAATTCATAGAATGTATGTTATTACAGAGATGTACTGTTGCCTATGACTTAAAAAAACTCTCATAAATTAACCACCTCTCTGTATTTTTAGGAATTAGTAGTTAATTTCATGTATCAACTAAAAGAATAGAGGCATTGTTTTAAAGTGTTTTAGGTGATTGAGGTAGGTTTATCGTTTATTCAACAGACTCTTCGTACACCAGCTGAAGCAAATAAAAAACATGGTACTTTAATTACTTTGTGTACACTATGGGTAGTAAATGGTTAATATTTAGAAATTTATGCCAGGCAACTGAATATTGAAAATGAGTTTTTATAGTGTAAGCCATTGTTCAATACACATATGACGTTCATTGCCATAAAAAATGAGGAGTACTTGAGATATTGAAGAAAAAACCTAACCTAACCTACCATACCTAATCTCACCTAACCTACCTAACCTAACCTAACCCCTAGTGTGTAAAAAACTTCCCTTAAGTAAGAGATACAGGAGGATAGAGTATGAGACATGAATGAGGAAGTGGTGTCTTTGTCAGTTTCCATCTTTTATTACAGTACCATGCATGGCGATCTACACAGTACTGACACTGAATTACATCTCGGACACTTTACAAATGAAACAAAAACACTGCGAGCCATAAAAATGACAAGGGCTGCTGCTTCATTGTCCAAAATGCTCTGAATAATGCAGCCAGCCAATGTACATTTATCTCACACAAACAACATCTTCCAACTGGCCACGAACGCTGATTACCACATGAGTATTACATCACATTGGCACTCAAGCTGGTCAGTTTATAGTATGACAGGGTTGTGTTTGTGTGTCTCTCTCAGTTGATTTTGGGCATAAAAAATTATATTTCGCAAAATACCTCAAGTTGGTGATAAGGCTGGACCACTCATTAAGTACGAATTAGTGTTACTTTTATGACGTAGAATCCACGTGCAGTATAATCTTAGACTTACTCATATCACAGCAATGTCTCCTATAGCTGAGGGTTGGTACAGTATCTCAAGATTTAGTGAGCCTTTCCTCCTAGCCAATATTCTCAAAATCTCGTACGAAGTACCAGTTTTGTTAATCATCTTTGTACATTTTCTAATGCTATTAGGTCTGACAATAGTTTACAACAGCATGCGTTATGAGCCGCTTTAGGAATTTTTTTTATAATATTTGTTTTTTTTTACCCTTTTATTATCAATAAAATTGGGAGGAATGCAATTTTCATACTTTTTGTTCTTTTATAGTGCTGTTACTGTATTGTGCATTATTTCTCAAGAAAATTTAGCATGTATGTCATCACCTTCATGGTTAGGATTAAACTGCTGACTCACTCAACAGTAAATGGTTCCTAATGCTAAACATCCTTTTTCACTAATTTTCTATACAAACTGTTAATAATAAAATAACACCCTAACCAACCTATCTAATTGGACTTAACTTAGAATAATGGACTTCCATCTTAGGATAGGTGTGTATGTAGGTTAGGTCAGGTTTGGTTGGTCTATTTAACCTGTTAACAGTATATCATCATTGGTACCGGTAGTTAGTTACTGGTGGGCATTCATGGGTATGAGGAGACGCTCTTCATGTGTGAAATGCCGACTAGGACAAAATCGCAAATTTAGTGATAACATAATGGTTGTAAAAATTTTTTGTAAGCATTTATTAATTTGATAATATTGGAGCAGACGGCTAACACTAGAAGGAGTTGTTTGATTATGGTCATATTTTTCACAGATGCTCTTTGGATGATAGTAAGCAATAAAAGCATTACAACAACTTTTTATTTTAATTAAAAGTATTTATTTTATATTTATTTAGCTTTCTGTATCTACGATCATAAATCACCTATAGTGGGCAGGTTGAGGGAAATTTCAGGGTAAAACATGGTGAAAAACTGACCATAGGACAATAAAATGATGTCTCTGTGCTTTGTTTGCAAAGAAGTTAATTATTTATCATAAATACGCTGCCGAAAAATCTTCAGTGTTGACACATGTTGTTCGCTAGGTAGGTAGGTTTCTTTGGTTGGATAGGTCAGGTTTTGTCACACAGGGTATTAAGTTCTGTGCATTGTGGAAAAAACTAATGAAATCGAACAACTCCTTTTGGTGTTAGCTCTCTGCTTCACCTTTACCACAAATTTTTTAAGAAAAGAATATAATATAGTTGGTACGAACATGCATGCTTGAATAATTCATACTGAGGTCACATGTTTTTCTGTTATTTGTATACCATCTACACATCCCCAGAATTTTCCTGGTACCAGAAAATTTTTCTTGGAATTTCCAGAAAATGCGCCTGATTTTCATCTCGCAAACCCGGGAAAAAAAACTGCCCCCTCCCTGGAATTTTTCAGGTACTGGGAAAATTTCAAGAAAATTTTCCCAGAGTTTTCTGGAAAATTCTGACTTTGGGAACGATTTTCTGAGAAAAATCAATTCGCCTATTGGAGAGTTCCGGGTTTAAGGGATTCCAGCTAACAGAGATATTACTGGAAAAACTTTGTACCTGTACTCATTATGGATGGTGAGTGTGAGTATAAAGTGAGGCGAAGAGTTACTGGCAGCTGCTGAGCACTGGTCGTTGTTGTGATGCAAGAGGTGGTTCTGGTAACAAACATTATGTACTGTATATTGCTACAATCAATGATCAAGTCTTGGCTCATATGACAAGTCATTGGTTCATTTATTTTAAATGAGACACTAAGTGATGGTTTTTTTATCCATCAGTGACATAGCAGCTCCAACATTATGTTTTCTTTGGTTGTGTAAGCAGTCTTACTGCTGCATGATGTTTATTGACATGTATATCTTTCTTGCAGCTGAGAAAGTGTTGTGTTTCCATGGGCCACTTATCTATGAAGCCAAGTGTCTCAAAGTACAAGTGAAGGAGAAACAAGTCAAATACTTCATACATTATACTGGCTGGAACAAAAAGTATGGCATTTCTAAACCTGTGTTTTTTTTTAATTTACATTACTGCATTTACCGTTCATTAACAAACTTGTAGGAAAAAATGAGTATTAACTTTTGATTAGGATTAATCTGTATAGTACTGTAACAAACTTAAAATGTGAAGATAAATACAAGAAGTTGGAGGGTAATACGGGAAAATTTTAAGATTAATTGCATTTAAAGTTGATATACTGTACAGTACTTTGTTTTACTCGAAATTACTGCAATTGATGATAAGAAAATCCTGTGGTTTCTTTTGAAGGCCAGTGCTTCATTTTCTCTTTGATTTTGTTAATACAGTAGTTATTTTTGCGTTTTTATTTATTTATTTATTTTTTTTTTTAAACAATTAACAGGTGATTTAACTTATTTTCTTTTAGTATGTTGTTCATTAAAAGGTGTTCTTAGTTTTACATAAATTACCTCATTGATGCGCCACTTGCATTTGGGAAGAAACATAGTGGTTGTACAGTCAGAAGCAGTACTGTACAGGTATACCCCAAAAACTGATGTCCCAATAACCGCCAATTTGCATAAATGACGATAACATATAGGGGAAATACCCCGCAATTTTTGTTGTTGGCCTGGGTATCCGACGATTGGGAGAGGAGCAGCAGAGCTGTTTTGAATTTGGTGGACGGTGGCGTGTTGCAAATTCTTGCCACGAAAGGGCACTACGTGCTACCTCTGTCTCATTCCCACCCCTCTGCACATATTTACACTTACCATGTGTCTCCGACCTAGTGTCTTTTCGATATTTCTGATTTTGTGTGTTACTCAGTCATTCTTGATAGTAATAGTTACGCTTGTGCTGAGCTTAATGTGATGTGATAAGGTGTAATAAGGCATAATAAGAGTGGTGATGGACTAGCAAAGATTGGTAGAGACTTGAACTTGCCACCCTAGACAGTATTTACCATTCTCAACACAGATAAATAAGTCTCAATTTATGCTTTATATTCAATATTCCTTATTTAATACTATTATGCTTGCTTTATATGTCTGCTTTATTTTCTTGTTTGGCAGTGTGTACTGCAGAGATATATCAAGGGTACCCGGTAGATGGGAGTTTTTTTAGCGGGAGATGGCTAGTCCCTAACCCCCTCAATTTGTTGTACCCATTGGGATGAATTGCTTTGATAACCGTTGATTCACTAACCAACAGCTTTTCACAGTCCTTACATGCGTCTGTTATCAGGGTGTGCCTGTAGTTACTTACCCCAGTAACTGGAGCCACAGCCAGCGAATGCCAATATTGACACAATATAACATCTCCAGCTATCATTGTTCCAAAACTAACCAGCAACATTTAGACAGGGAAGGGAGATGGATTTGTCCAATCATCGGGAGCAGCAGCAGGCAGGCAATTACTGCTTCTGACTATATATATATGGGGGGGGCGCAATTACTGCTTCTGACTGTATATATATGGAGGGGGGGCATATTTAATTGTATAAATGGTATAATGAAGATGGCAGTGCAAATAATAGATATTAAATAATACTGGTCCTTGAGGGTGACATATTGTTGAAACCGTAAGATGTGTAATAGCTATTTGTCAGTTACCAGTAGTTTAAAGGATTTTGATTTACTTATGGTGAGAACAGATCTCATTACCATATTGTACTGTTTTACTTCCAAACTAATAGCACTGCTTGTGGGAGGACTACCAGTAAAGTACATAATTACCTAAGTGGAGAGTTTATGATGAGATTAGGTCTTTTTGGTTTTTAGAAAATTAGAGATTATTTCTTGTTTCAGCTGGGATGAATGGGTTCCAGAGAGCCGTGTTCTGAAGCTCAGTGATGCAAACATCAGCCGACAGAAGGACCTGCAGAAAGCACATGAGGCTTCATTGTAAGAAGATTTTAATCACATTGAGAGTTTAAACTTCTGTTTCTTCATATTGGTCATGAACGTTATCTCCAAATAAAATATCTACCCTTGTATTTAGTTCAAGTTTTAATACAATTCAGAACTACTGTATATTTCTAAGAAATAACTTAATTGAAAAGTGTACCACTGCCTGTAGCTCCATAAATCTTTCTAAGTTTTGTGGGTTATCAATCCAGCCATTGAAGATGATGAGAATCTGCCATGTTTGTCAAATGGACAAATTCTGTACACTGGCTTTGATTTATTTCACTTTGTAACTTCATACAGTACATCTTCATTATTTTTTCTATTCGTTTTGTTCTACACATTTCTATTTCAAACAGAAGAAACAAGAAATCTAAGAAGGAAAAAAAGAAAATAAAAGAACTAGGTAAAGATGGATTGCCTATTGGGGGAAGCAGCAATGCAGGTGGCAGCTGTGGCAACACAAGTGGTGGTGGTGAAGACTCTAGATCCTCCACCCCAAGCACAGACCGCTCTAGTAGTGGACCAGGAAAGCGCTCTGCTGCTTCTACACCTACCACTCCTGCCTCTGTGAAAGGAGATGATTCGGAAAATCGGAAGAAGCGGTCCAGATTAGAAAATACTGTTGATACCGTGAGTAACAACCATTGGAAGTTTTGTTTAAAATATTTAATTGTGTTTATGAATTTTGTACTATATTTAGTTAATTGGCAGTAAATATTCAAAGTTGTAATTAAAAGAAAAAAGCAACACTATTTCATCTAATGTGTACGTTAATTCGTATGTGTATGAATGTCTATATACGGTATGTATTAATTATATATATATATATATATATTTATATATATATATATATATATATATATATATATATATATATATATATATATATATATATATATATATATATATATATATATATATATATATATATATATATATATATATACAGTGACCCTCCGTTAGCGAACTCAACCCGTTCAGAAGGTGGATTAGTTAACCAACCATTGTTTCAATGGGTTTTTGGGTAATTGGTTCCAGCTCACCGAAAATTTCCTAAATTCAACAAAAATGGTAGAAAAGTTCACTTACTTTGAGGTGTGTATGTAGAAGGCTCCTGGATGATGATGATGATGATGATGGGATTTAGAATGGGGGTGGAGAAGGAAGAAGAGAAGGCATTGGGGTGGAAGAGAAGTCACCCCATGGTGCCATTTCACCCATAAAATTTTAGCTCTTGGTGTAATTCAAGATTATTTTCTTTAAATCAACACTGCACTACATTATATATTGTCAATATGTAAAATATATTTCAAAATGACCAATAATTTGCTTGGAAACACAGAAAAAAAGCATTTAGTTGAAAGAGTCTCAAGCAAGATGTTACCTCCAGTGAAAACCTGGATGCCGCGCATTAAACTAGTCACTTTACCTTCAATTATGTTCAATAATTGTTAAAATGACTAAAAAATTGAATATTAAACTTTTAAAATTATTGAATAGTATAAACTTCTTGATATTTACTAAAATAGTAAGGAATTTAAGCCCTAGAACCGATTAATGTATTGGCGGACTGATACTAAAGCTGGTTGCCCGGTCAGTGCAAGCGAAAACATGTTGAGGTCGGTTCGTAAGAACTTCGTTATCGAATTTTTTTCGTTAACCGAATTGAAGATCCTTATGGAAGGCAGTTCGTTAATCGAAATTACGTTAACGAGGTGTTAGTTAACGAGGAGATCACTGTATATGTATATATATATATATATATATATATATATATATATATATATATATATATATATATATATATATATATATATATATATATATATATATATATATATATATATATATATATATATATATATATATATATATATATATATATATATATATATATATATATATATATATATATATATATATATATATATATATATATATATATATATATATATATATATATCATGTAAATCCACAATGAAAACGTGGATAAGATAAATCTTGATAAAATCACACGGGAAAATGGAAACAACGGAGCACCTTAGCTTTCGTCTTTATTCAAGACATCTTCAGAGGCCTCTGAAGATGTCTTGAAATAAAAGCTAAAGATATAATATATATATATATATATATATATATATATATATATATATATATATATATATATATATATATATATATATATATATATATATATATATATATATATATATATATATATATATATATATTTAAATAGAATCCTTTTAATATTTTGGAACATAAATTATGCACCAATCTTCTATTCTCCTAAATACCTCTGTTGTGTAAGTCTTCAATTTGTTGGCAAAATTTGAGGATGACTTTCAGATGTGCCACCACCTCAGGCTACTCTACTGCTGGCTCTTGTGCCTTAATTTGAACCTAGTCCTCAGACTTAAACTGCATGGCCTTTAAAGTTGACACTGTTGAGGTTTCAGTGCATGTTACTTAACTGTATGACACTGAACAAATTCTGTAGGACTTATTCTATCCCAGTTGTGTAGGTTGTAGCAGTACATCATCTTGAAACTTGGAATTATCACAGTACTGGAATGATAAGGCGTTGCTCTGCAGTTGTCTAGAGTTTCTGAATTTCATTGGTCATATGTAGATCATAATTATAAAGTAATATATTTGTGGATAGAGAAAGTGAAAAATAAATGAAAATGGATTCTATTTATTTGCATTTAGGGAAAGAGGTAATAGTTATTTGCCATAGTTGTTAATTATATGGGCCAATTAGAAAATATGATTTTTTTTAAGTCACACTCAATAAACTGAAATTCTAATCATGGAAAATATGCATAGGATCTGAAATATTTAATAATGTTTAAGGTAAGTATGCACACACATTCATAGCCATGAGACTGATAATGATTGGTGAAGAATATCTTTGTATGGTATTGCTAATTTGTTCTTACACACATCCCTCATCCAGTGCATTAAAACATGGAACATTTAATACAGCACCGGTGAAGTGCTATTTTAGTGTTTATTATTTCACTACAGCACATGATGTGAAGTCTGTCTTAGCATCATTGTATATGAGACTGATGTGTTTGGAAGCAGAATAACATTATTGTAAATTGTTATTCCTTAACTGTCAGTATCATGTGGTGGCTCTGAATAATCATGTGCACTCAGCTCTTATGTCTTAAACTAGACCAAGTGGAAGTTAATCAGGAGACAAGTCAAGAATTTGTGCCCCTCATTCTGCATCATTATTATTAAACTTCTCAAATTTGTATAGTCCTTAAGTAATATTTTGCTGCTCCAATCAGCTCTCATCGCAATATTCAGTTATCACATATGAGAAAGATATGTTAATTGGCATTAAAGAACTAATTTATTTTTTTCAAGTATTTGACACATGAAGTCCTTTTCCGTATTCATTGCCATTAACCTCTTAGAATATCCATTTGGCCTGTCAGAGTAATGCCTTGTTATTGGTCATCTAAGGTGATCTTACTTGTGTATATTAAAACAATAATTTCTATAATATCGCCAACAGCAGTGTTACTGAAGTGTTTCATAGACTGTACTAGCTGTATAAGGTGAGATTACTATAACCTTTATAAGCTCTCAAATGGTACAATATGGCATAGGATAAAATCGCAAAAGCATTTTAATATACAGTACTAACCAGTTTAATAACTGGTGTCATGTTTTAAATTCAAAGAAAGTTAATTTGTGTAATTTGCAATGTTGTTTATTTTTAGGTACAGTACTGTATTGCCTTTCTTTGATGTTGTTTCAAGAAGTCTTTGTATTGATTATATCAAGGTGGATGAAATATGTTAATCAAATAAGCTAAAACTTAGTTGAAAACTCATGTGATGCGTCACCCTCTTGAGAACTGGCACTTGCCTTACATCGATGAACTGTTTTAACAAATTTCAAGAACAGTTAACAACCCACCATCTCAGAAATCAAACCTGGGCATTATAGCATGTTACTTTTAAAAAATGGCTCTGATAATTAATCCACCTAGAAAAAAAATACCAGTAACAATGCAAAAGTTTGACTGGGCCAAGATTAAAATTGTCTTGTATAGTAAATATCTCAGATAGACAAGATGGCACTTATGACAAGTCAATTATAGGCTATGTATTTAATAATTTGTTCTCTTTTTGTTAAAATTTCTTGGAGTTAGATAAACTATGACATTATTAAACCAGCAACTTAGAATATAAACTGGTCCTTACAAAAGGCTGCTTGGAGAAAGTCAAGATATATTAAGGACATTTTCTTATAACTAGTACTCGCCTAGAAATGGCTAGAGTATAGAAATCAGTGGCAGGAGATTACAATTTGAGTTGTTTTTATTTCAATCATTGGCAGAATGGATCAGCACAAGGCCCAGAGAATGTGGTAACACGGACTGTAGATGACGCAAGTATCTTACATTTTTTGATTGATTGACAGCCTTATTAATTTTGTTGTTTTATATTCAAATTATGTTTTAGATGTTTGAATTCATTCATGAAATTCAGAAATTTTACACTTGCGGAGAGCTTGTCAAGGCATCACAGCATAATGTACCGTATGTAAGATTAATGTTCATAATTGATATCACACACTGAAATTATTAATGAGCTTTTTAGTATTATGCACTCTATAGAACTTATTCTGTAAGGCTTTGGAGACAATGATTCGGAGTTGGCTTCATTTAGACCACCTCGGTCGATCTCTTTTAATTCTCAGCCTACCTTTACTCATGCACCCTCACTCTGTCTCTTGCTCTATCTCACTCACTCACTGACTATAGTGTTATACTGATATATTTTTTTTCCTGTTGTAACATTAATTTTATTTTAAAACTTTTGAACAGGGAAATGAACACAAATATGGTAATACATGCTCCAGACATAATCCGAAGATCTATTTAAATGTGAAGTTTTTGTGTGTAGTTTGGCTGATGTTTGCCTCTGTCTTATGAGTGTGTTGTGGATTATGACTTGGTGCTGTATTCATAGTTGATGGGAAATTTTAATATTAGGGTTGAAGGAAATCTTGTAAACTTGACAATCATTATTACCTTATAAGACTGATAGGCAGATATGGGAATTCAGCATTAAGTAGGAAGCTTCTCATGAAATATTCTATAAAACTTATCTCCAGAGATGTGTAATTTTATTGTTCAAATGATTTAGTAATATTGTTTCATTAAGAAAAAATTATGAATTGATTATTTGGGGTTTAAATGAGTCTAGTTTCTGCGTGATGTGAAGGTGTACATGGTTACCATTACTGTATACAGTGATCCCTCCATTAACGAGCACAATTGGTTCCACAGAGTCACTCGTTAACTGAATCTATTCTTTCAATGGGATATTGGGTAATTGATTCCAACTCACAGAAAAAGTACATACAAAGTACTGTTTACCGGTAATAGAATTAACAAAACATTAAATATAAACAAAATGCAATACTATACAGTATGCTGTACAATAATAAATAAAATACTTTAACACTTACTTTGAGGTGTGTATGTAGAATGTTGCTGGTTGAGTAGAAAGGTGGAGCAGAAGGAATATGATGGGAATTGGAAGTGAGGGTGGAGGAGAAGGGAGAAGAGCAGCATTTTAATGCTTCTTGGAAGGTGAATCACCTTGCATGATGTCAGGAACCTCTGGAGTGACAGATTCTTGAACATGAAAATCCATTCTTGATAATTTCACCAATAAAATTTTAAGTTCATTACCTGTATTTACAGAATATTTTATTTAAACCAACACTGCACTGTATGTTATCAATATGTTAACTAAATTTCAGAATGACCAATAATTATAATGTAAAAATGCAATAATATGTAAGAGCACAACTTTCTCGATGTTTACTCCACTGGAAACAAGGGTAAACATAGACCCAATTATTGGCGGACTAGTTGAACAGCTGATACGTGCACCAAAACGTGTTTCTTGTAAGGCTGTCGTTAATAGAATTTGTACTCGTTAATCGAACTGAAAGTCCTTACGGGAGCTAACTCGTTAACTGAAATCTCGTATATTGAACCACTCTTTAATCGAGGGACCACTGTATTAGAATGTGCAGTCCAAGAGTAATGTATGATGTTGCTTCTTATATATATATATATATATATATATATATATATATATATATATATATATATATATATATATATATATATATATATATATATATATATATATATATATATATATATATATATAT
This sequence comes from Homarus americanus, assembly GCF_018991925.1. Lineage (NCBI taxonomy): Eukaryota > Metazoa > Arthropoda > Malacostraca > Decapoda > Nephropidae > Homarus > Homarus americanus. The sequence continues at coordinate 1,612,920 of NW_024745671.1, forward strand.
ATATATATTAATTTTGCATTAAATATGTAAACGTCGTAGTTTTTATATTATACGTTCATAAATTTCTAAAATAAAAAGATTAAAAGGGTTGCACAAAACATATAAATGCTATTGCATTTCATAGGCTAACTTTGGGCAGTGGGAAATACATTTACAGTACTTTTGCCCTAAAGAAGTATCTTGACAACCAGAAAAGGCAGATTACTATTTTTAATGTCGTAAGAAGTGAGTGATTTAAAAAAATTAAAACTAAACAGTCATTTATCATACACTTAATCTTAAGAGTATAATATCATGTCATACATGCAACAATAAGGGTACATTTAAAGATTTAGTATGAGCAAAATACTATTATGAAGTGGCCAGATATTTCACTCTGATTATGATGTCTAGATGTATTTCAGAAAATTCAATATTTTTCACATTAATTCAGACATGTTTGAGCCAAAGTTTTATCATAAGTTATGACTGATTTACTGCTGTTATGAATATCGATGTTTAATTACCTGTTTAATGAAAGGAATTTTTCCCTCAAAGAAATTAATTTTTTATTTTTTTATATATCACTACAGTATTTGGTTTATATTTTTTACACAGCATTATAAAAATTTCATAATGTCATCTGTAGGTTAACACACATAATTGTCTGTTTTGCTGTCATTTCAGTTTTACCAAATGAAAATTAAATAAACCTTTTTTCTTAGATCTACTCTCATTATGCAATGGGAATGCTAGATTCAAGAAACTACTGTTGCTACACAATGAAAAGTTACCTGTCACTGAAATTGCTTGAAAGTTGATTGCAAGCAGGCAAACTTTTCATGATCAGATTAAACAAGAACAAGACATTGAAAACCTAATGACATGGCTAGAGCTGGAAGATCTTCCTGCACTACTGTGATGAGCATGTCCTCACTGCTGCACCACACCATCCATTGACAATTGTTGTCATCATGGATGAAGTTCAATTGCGCAGATGTTCTTAAAGTACATAATATTATATAATACTGTACTGTAACGGAAATAAGTAAATCATAGAAATTTTTTAATTTTTCAATCCATGCTAATTAAATCACACACTGGCAATGCTGATGCTTGCCCTCTTAACTTATAAACCATTGGTTGCAGAATTTAATCACTAGCCTATCATAATTACTGTACATACAATATACAGTAAATGTTTGTCATTCCAATTGTTGTAAGCTGTCCAAAATATGTGAACCATTTTGTAGCATTCTGAATTCTGTTCTTGCTTCTAGATGACAATTTCTATCATCCTTTTCATGTAACCAATAAGTTACTGTATTTAAAGGATTAATTTTACTATTATACTATATTGATTTATATTCATAATAGCCATGTTATTCTTGATATACAAATTAATAGTCAAAATCCTAAACAAATTAAAGGCAGCCTACATATTATGATGTACTGTATTGGGTATAAAAATGCTTAGCTATAACCTGTTAAATTAAATATATACAATCATTTTTATTTATGTCCAATATCTGCAGTACAGTATCACAGGCATTATTTAAATGAGTGATGGTACTGCATGTCTAGATTTTTGTGGTTGACCGATACTGATGAATTAGTGAGGGATGCTTGTAGTGAATAGGTCAGGGGGTTTAGGAGAAACACCCTGAAAGGGTCAGTCAGGAAAGCATTACCGGGTAATAGAACTGAGTAATGCAGTCTAAATTTATTTTATTTTTTTCATTTGTTGGTACACTGCAATCCTCTTGGGTGACTTAAGTCTTAAAATTGTTCCAGTTGCTGTTATCTTTATTGAATGCCAGTGTGCCATGTGTGTAAGTACTGTATTAATACATCTGTGCTCATGTACCATACACTTTAGGGAGTTTATATATATATATATATATATATATATATATATATATATATATATATATATATATATATATATATATATATATATATATATATATATATATATATATATATATATATATATATATATATATATATATATATATATATATATATATATATATATATATATATATATATATATATGAAAATTATCCACACCAGAAGCTTCTTTGTTAACTGCATCACCATGGTTACTGTAATACCAACCCACAGATTCAAATTACCCCACCACAGTGCTAATCAGTTGTATACTGTATGGACACTCACTATAATATATTAATCCTCTCCCTGCGGCAGGCTTAAGACCTTGCACCCGTGTGTGGCTGATTTTCAGAAATTCTGAGATGATGATGAGTTAACAACAAGGCAGCATGGCACGCACCTCAAGTAGAGAGACGTAATACTGACATTTGTATTAAGACAGCACCTCAATGGTAATATAATTGCACTAATAATTAATTCATACACTTACGTTCAAGCTTGACAAGGCAATCGAGTGTCTATAGTCAGTGAAATCATGTTTGTACTCAGGTATTATCTTATATACCCCGACGTACATCCCACCACGTACACTGAGGCTAAGATTATCACTCCTGCCTTGCTGCCCAGCCTGGCGATGCCTTGCATCGGTGTTATCATTTAATCCACGCTATCCCCAGGCTCTAGTGCACTCTAAAGTTGGGCTGCTAGCATAAGACTTATTAAGAAGCAGCCAATTCCATGACAATCTAGCACAGCACCTGTTATCTGCCAACACCCTGGTGGGCGTGAGCTGAAGTTGCCATCTAGGCCTACGCCTTCCACCTTGGGACCATGGTGCATCGTGAGGCGTGGGTGAGCCTCACTGGCGGTAACAAGTTGCATGTTGCCAAGTTAGATCAACACTTTTGAGTGGCATGTGATGCCTCTTATAAACCTAAGTGTGAGGAAGGTCTGCACACAGTCAGGTAGTGTGGCAGATGCAGCTGCTAAGGTTTACTGGCATATACATTTATCTTTTAGCGATGGATCTTGTATAATTGCAGTCATCCTTTTTTTATATCTGGCATATCCCACAATTTTAAAATATTTTCCTTTAAAATATCAGTACAAAACTTGGCAATCGTTACCTGAGCTCTTGTAGTGTATTTTTTATAAAATAAAGACCTTTACCTATACTCTATCTTTGCAGCTTACAGTACTGTACTGTACTGTAAAGAATGTACAACTTAAAAGCTTGCTAGCCATTCGGGCAGTTCTTCACCTTGTGACCTTTGTTCTGTGTTAGGTTTGTACTCTTTAGTTTTCACATTATGACTGACCAGGAAGTTGAACATTTTGGCTTTGTAAAACTCTTTGATCACCAGGTTGGTCCTCCATGACCTATCCATAAAGTGTGTAGCTAGATGTTTAAGAGTAAAGGTAAGAGTAATCACAGACCGTAAAGTTATTCTTATGCACTTTATTCTGCATCAATTTATACTTAGTGACCAAAATGTCTGGTATGATTTTACCTTGCCAGCCTATAGTAAGGTGAGAGAGCGGTACCCTGTATATGCTGTACTGTATATTATTTTATGGCGACCTGTGGTGTAATGGTCAGCATACTCGCCTCGCAAGCGAGTGGACCTGGGTTCGATCCCCAGGCAGGGTGAAACTACGGGCAAGTTTCTTTATGCCATTTGCCTCTGTCTACCCAGCAGTAATTGGGGACCTGGATGTTAATCTATTTGCGGATTGTTTTCCTGGGTAATAGTTAGCCAGTGCAGTTAGCAAGTTGTTCAGTCTTCTCTGACTATTCCTTGACACTGGGTGATGCAATTCGTTAACTTAGGGTGTGGTTATTGTGTTGGCGACAGCTTCTACACCTTAAACAATTTCACGCCTTGGTGGCCTTAGGGCCGGCCATCCTCGTTACACGAGGGGCAATAATTATTTTATATTATTTATCACTTTTGCACTTGTACGTATATGATACATTAATGTGCAGAGTGTTACATTTATTCTTTTTATTTTCACAATACATCAAAGTACAGTATTGATTTATGTGACTTTTTACTGATGTATAATATTTCTTTATCACGTAATTTGTCGGCTTATATAATAATATACATTATTCAATAGTGAAGAAGAACTAATTGATACAGCACGAGGTGCTTGTAACACAGTTGAGAAACTTACGATACTGTAATTATGAATAAAATGTCCTTAACTATAGCAATATTTGGCATCTAATTCAGGATCTTTTAGGTAAGGGAGATTGGGAGGTCTCAAATCTATTTACTGTACAAGTACTTGAATTTGTCTTATTATTATTTTTGTTTTTCTTTATCTCCATGATATTACATAATTTATTATTTAAAAATATTCACCGTCTATAATCCATTCACACATGACCCTCAAGTGTCCATCAATTTAGGTGGTAACTGCACATAAACTACATGAGGAAAGTAGGCTTAAAGCAGTCTTTTATGAGATAAGTTTTAAGGATTTGCATAAAAACCAGTACTGTATACTGTACAATATTGTATACGAACTATTATGCCTTAAACATGACTTGCTAGTTATTTTATAGGACGGTTTTAGGGGTTTGGCAGTGTGCTGGCTTATCTCTTGATACTAATGTTGATTAAATGTTTTTGTGCCTAATATCATTGCATTATTTTACATTTTCTTGCATAACATTTACCTGAATGATAATTAGCAAAGATTGTTTGAATTCATTCATTAAAGCAGTTTGAAAAGATGAAATAAAATAATGTAAGCTTCAAATTTTTCAATGTTTGATTCTCGATTTCTTTTTATTTTCTATTCTTTTTTTCATCATATAGGGTACAGGTACAGACTGGCATCATCTGCACCAGGTTCATGATTTAGGGGATGACTTCACTCGCCTTCTTTCCATTAGGACATGTAGTCTGATGGTTATTAGTGTTCTGGATAATGACCACTTATTTCCCAAAGGTTTCAGGAAAACACTATTTAACTTTATGGTAATTGAGAGTCCCCAAATTAAAACCTTCCAAGCATAATAGAAGGCACTAAAACAAGGTTGATTCTCCTTGGGGTGCATCTCTCTATTCCATGGCCTCGCCTCTCATCCCTCTTTAGCTGGCTTTTGATTGAGAACCACCTGGCTGTAGGAATTAGATTAGAAGTGAAGGGTTGATTCTGAAATCCAATTTTCATGTAAAGCACTGCTAGGAGGCTTGGATACTTAGCATCCTTCCTTGGGCCAGAGATTTATTCAGCTGAAGATTTACTGGTCCATCTGATTTATTATTTTTTTATTTACCTTTGCTTATTTGATTTATTATTTCTTAGTAAAACATAATACAGTCTCTCCCCGACTTACAACAGGGTTAGGGACCCAAATCCAGGCCGTAAGTCAAAAATGCGAAAATAATACAGTAAACCCCCCGCTTTACGCGGTTTCACTTTACGCGTTTCCACGTTTACGCGGTACCCTGCCGAAACCGGAATGCTCACTTTCCGCGGTGTGTGTACCCTTTTATGCGGAGAGCGGCGCGAGCAGGGTGCGCACAAGGTCGCCCAGTCATCAAAACATTACCGAGTTCTTCACCCGCCACCCACCACAGCCGGCCCAAGTCAGTGATAGTGATAGTGAGGATATGGACTTATATGGACTTTGAGGGGTTTGACAAAGAGGCCCTGCAAGCCTCTGTGGTGGATAGTGATACAAGTGATACAGGTGAGGGCCAATAATCTGCCCTCTGCCTCGGAACCAACCCCCCATCCCCGTGTGCCCAGCCATCTTTTCTACTAATGTAAGTGTTAAAAAACCCTAATATTATTGATATTTCTCTTAATTATTAATTGTGTGTGCATACCATCATAAAATTAAGAAGTTATTTTTACTACAACGTAGGTATTGTGTCTGAAAAAGTGGAGTTTGGGGGTCGGTCTCTATTTCAATTAATCCCATATGTCATGTTCACTTTACGCGTTTCTCACTTTACGCGGGCCGCCGTGGGTTCAATTGACCTCGTAAAGTGAGGGTTCACTGTACATAGAAAATCTAAAATGGGTGTCTCTTTTTCTTCTCAGCACCACAAAACTTTCACTTTTAAGCTTGCCAGCCATTTTAAAGGGAATTAAAAACAAAAGTTTTGTCAGTACACAGCGCAATCAATGACGTCGGGACTTGAAAATACGTAATTTGAAAATTTTTTGGTCCGACTGAGGCGGTCGTATGTCCGGGTGGGCATAAGTCGAGTAGGTCGTAAGTCGAGGAGTAGCTGTACTTTCAAACTTTGTAATCATTAATAATGATACTTGAGTCAGTTAATTGGTAAAATATAATTTATCTTTAATCTGTGGCAACTGTCAGCTGACTCGAGTTGCTTGGTGGATGATGAATCACTGTAATCTTTACTCAGTTGGTTACAGAGTACGATGTCGTTGGTTCCTCTGCTTTATCTCAGTATATTAAGTTTTATTTTAAAGCTATAATCGTCCACGTTGCTTCATAAAGATTATTAGAAGATTGGGATATACCAGTACTATATACACTTGTACTTACTACGTTGGAGCCTAACTGCTGAGCTGCTATCAATGCTTAGCCAAACAAATGTTTTAAAGGAATATTTTTGGTGCATTTTTTTAATTTCCAGTCTCATAGCCCATCTAGCCAATTGTAATTTCTATAACGATATATTGTGAAAACGACAGTTTTGCCGTAATTAATTATTGGTCTCAGTCTCACTAAATACTGAGGATCTACCGTATATGGATTAAGTAAATTGTAAAATATTTACAATCACAGGTCTGTTCTTTTTTTCTTTTTTTTCTCTCCACTGGTCTGTGAAGTTGAAAGGGTTGGGAACCACTGCAGGCCTAAAGGGTAACTGTTGTACTGGGTTTCCTTTACAGTATTTTGATTGATGGTATGATGGGGAGGATAGGTAATCAGTATATCAAATGGGTTAACAAGTCAGCCTTGACTTGTATTATGGGGGATGGAAGGTAGACCTGTTTGTCCAGTGTGCAGCTGTATTACAATAGCCACTTGGCTACAAGCTACACTGGGATTCAGGATTGGGCTTTTATTTATCTTCAAATTTTTATTTATTTGTTTTTTCATTCACTGCAGCTGGTCTGAATTTCGAGTACAGAACTGTATGCCCTCAGTGCGGCAGTTTTAACACACTAGGAGGTTCCGTTCCATATACTGTACTGTATAGCACATCCACAGCCAACTGTTATATATGGCGTGTCAGCTTTTGAATGTGCCGCTGTATTTATTATCTTTTTATTTCTTTTTCAATATTGTCATTTTATCCTTGTTCTTCTTCTTATTCTCTAAAATTTTATCCTGCAACTGAATTGATATACAGTATATGGGGAAACAGTCAAGTTGTTTATCTGTTTGTCCTTTTTCAGAAATAACTGTCTACTTATTAACTTCAGTTCCTTGGGCATTCTGTTAACTTCATACACAGAACCTTTATAGGTAGACCAAAAAGCCTGTAGATTTTCTTTTTAATAATCAGGTTTAAGTTCAAGGATCACAGAAGTCAATCAACATTTAGTGATCATGTTTTAACTTTCAGGGTTAATGCATTTTACATTGTTAACTTAGCCAGTTGATGAAGGTAGATTATTTTGATTTAACTTGGCTAGTGGATGAAGGTTGATTTTAACACTAGTGCAGCATTTTTTATGGTCATTATAAGGCAAGTTGAGATCAGAGGTTATTAGTGAAGGTTAGTCCACTGTAGAAAGCATACAATAGTACAGTATTTACCTATTGCTACCTCATCTTCACATATGAAAGAGATCACCTTTCTCCAGCATCAACTTTACTCCCAACCCTCTTACTGCCTAAGTCAAGGTCCAGTGACTCCATTAGCTCATTGTGACTGAGGTGCACAGATGGGCCCCAAGTGAATCACGAGTGCGCAGAATAACAAGTGATTTATAAGGATAATAAGTGACTCATAAGTGCTCAAGCTGACACTAGTGACTCAAAAGTGCTCATAATAATGCCAAATGTCTTTCAGGCATTCACAATGACCCAAATTGAATCACAGATGGTAAGAAGACCCCAAGTGACTAATAGGTTCCCATAGTGACCGTAAGCAATTCCACTGGTATCTTTACCACCGGTTGTGGGATTTTATGTAATGTATTAGTGTTCTCTGCAATTTTGATCTCTGCTGTACTGCCATTATTTCTATTTTGTATTGTCTTAGCTTTCTCTCATTCTGCTTTTGCAATGTAATTAATTCTTATTTGATACCCTCCTTACTCAGTATAAGCTTAAATTCTAACAGAAAGATCCATGATATACAATATGACCATAGGCCAGTAATGGTATTTTGTTAGTGAGATCTCAAACTGACTAGATGTGGATCTTTGCTTATAAGACAAAAGTTGTGGAAGGTGTGAACACCCCTTCTATCTCTTAATAGTAGTGCTAAGGGCAACCTTGGATACACTACTTTCCGGTAGAGTGAAGGTATGGTATATTAGAATTAACCTTTAAAGTCTTGTAAGTGAGGACACATTCGATGTGACTGAAGGTTTCATCCAGCAATAATTGTTTTGTTTTTTTGAGGGTGAAGTAAAAAAATATTAATGTGAAACTAAAAAATTTAATCAGCTGATTTTCACTTTGTGTACTGTATAGCCACAGATTTTGACAAAGTTTGTGAGGCTTTTATGAATTACTGTATATATCCGAGCAACTTATTTCCTTCATAAGTATATATCAGGAATACTCTTTATAACTATTGCTCTATGAATCACACAATTGGCTTAAGTATAATGTCGGTATATTTTAGGAACACTTGATAATCTATTAATGAAATAGAAATGGCCTTATGACAACTCATTTTTAATTAATGTTTGAAACTAGACATAACCACTCCACGAATTGTATGATTTCAGTTAGTAATCAATATTAACATCTCTGTTCATCAGGAAGATCAGTTTATGACATCAGTGGAAGTGAGAGTTAAGCTTCCGGATGAACTTAAACCAGCACTGGTAGATGACTGGGACCTCATCAATCGACAGCGCAAACTTGCCATTGTCCCAGCCCGAGTGACCGTCGACACTATCCTTGCTGATTATATTCGTGCCAAGACAAATACCAAAAATAGTACACCTAACAAGTAAGATGTGATAAAATGACTTATAACTTACAGGTCAACAATCATTTTGTTAAAACTATTTATAGCTTTTAAATTCTCACTTTGTGCCTTGGGATACCTCCAAATGAACACCTCCCATGGTCAGGGAGCTTGATATGCTCCAGTGATATAGTGCACTTTTATTAGTTCATTATAGTGTATAGGCAATTTACAGCATCTTGCCCAATTTGCTAGTGGTGTTAAAACAAGGCACTGACTCCTTGAGACAGTGGTTGTCTCAAACTTTCACCGAGTACTGTAGTGTAAATCCCAGAATTAAGTTCACTTCTGTACCTCACCTGCATTTATTCTTGCCTAGCATTGTTGAATCATCTACTGCTTGGGGTGTTTGCTGGGATAAGTATGGTTCTACTTCACTTTTCATTTTGGTTATTTTCTTGCCATACAATAGCTTTTTATCCTGTAGATGTATAATAATAGCTGGTCTTTTTTGCTTCTCAAGAGCACCAGTTCTTCTAATGAATTCACTAGCACTCAAAACATTACAATGAAGTGAATGATAGTGACAAGTGAATAAAATGTGGTCTGTAAAAATAAATTGTTTCTACAGTATAAGCAATCTTTTCAGTCTATAGGGAGAATCAAAACTTACCCCAGGAACAATCAGCTTAAAGTAAAATCAACTTACCACAAAGTCTTGCTGCAACTTAGACTATGTCACTTATGTGTATTACCATCAACATGTAAGGAAATACTGTATACTATAGAACAAAAGTAGTGGTGTTAAAGTTTTGTGTAGTCTTCAAAAACCTTGGCTTCAGCTTCATGACTTTTTAAATGGTTTGCTTCAGCTCCATGTCTTTTTAAATGGATGGCATCAGATTTAGCTTCAACTTTGTGACTTCAATGGCTTTGGCCCCATGTCTGCCTCAGATAATGTAACATGTAAAGCCTCCTGCTAGGGCAGGATGATTTATGAGCTTTTGAATAGAGGTATCACTGGGTCACTCATCCCCATCTGTCATTTAGAAAATAAGATTTTATAATCTGATCTTCCATTATGTATATATTGTTGTGAGTACAGTATTAGCAATCCTGTCTGTAGTGTATATTGATTATAGTGTAGTGTTTATCAAATAGCCCTTTTCCTATGAATCTTGAATTGCTGATTTCACATATCCTTTAAATCATTGAGAAATTTGACCTATTATTTCATGTTCTCTAAAACCTAGGATAAACTTGAACAGCCACATCATGGTATGAGAGGTGGTGTTGAGAGGCAGTGTGTGGGAGGCAGTTTAACAGATGGACAGATTTTTGGTTTATTTTATTTTATTTTTTATTTTTTATTATTATTTTTTTTTTTTATGGGGATTAGCCCACCCGGGCACAGGTCACTGACCCACATCGGGGTCTGGGGGGTGAAAATATAATAATAATAATAATAATAATTCGGGTAAGTAAAATTTATAATAAAAAATACAAAAATAAAAATAATAAAATGATGATGATGATGATGATGATAATAATAATAATAATAATAATAATAATAATAACAACAACAACAGAGAACCATAAAGAAATACAAAAATGAAAAAAAGATCAAGAGTGAAAAACTATATGTATGTTTCTTGTCAATGGAAAGAGACTGCAATTGTGTGTAAATGAGGCAGAAAGTCAGATCAACAACTTGGGACTTGGTCACAATTTTTTTGATGTCATATGGCAGCAGGGTCTACCATTAGACAATACATTATGCTTCCAATATCTTCCCAGGTGGTATTACCTCCCTGTTTAGTAGCTGCCTACTAAATAGGTTTATGTATGGATAAATTGGGCATATGCCCCCTGTCCCCCCCCCCCCTCTCTCTCTCTTTTTTAAGCACCTACAATGTTTTCCTTCAGAGAAAGTGCAGTTCAGGAAGTTGTGGCTGGTTTGCGGGAATACTTCAATGTCATGCTGGGTACGCAACTTTTGTACAAATTTGAAAGGCCACAGTATGCAGAGATCCTCCAGCAACGCAAGGACAAACAAGCTAGTGATACATATGGCTTTATCCACCTTATTAGGTTATTTGGTGAGTTGCTTATCATTGTATGGTAAAGTCAAACAGACTCAGTTGGATGGTCAGTGAGAATTGTATTATCTATGTATATTGTACTCAGAATGGTGAGATAAAATTACCATTTCATGTTCTTTGCAATCCATTTTTGCCCAGATGGTTGCAGAGTAAGGAGTCCTTAGTCACTGTTTATGGGTTAATCTTTGGTGGTATATAGGAGTTACCACTGTTTATGTGTGAGTGATCTTTTCTTTTTCAATCTCCTTAATACTGTATATACTTTTAGTAAATTATGAAATTGGTAGTGTGAGTGTTCATTAGTGTTCTTAAGTTATTGCCTCACTAAATTTGGATTTGATTGTACTAGTCAGGAGTTATGCTTAAGGTTGTAAAAATTGGGTGTAACCAGTTATTTGAGTTAGGTTGGGGACGGTGGAATTTGCTGTCATTTTGTCATGTTTTTTAAAGCTATAATTGTTTTATATTCTTAAACAGTGCGATTAGGACAAATGTTGGCATACACACAGTTGGATGAGAAGAGTGTTACATTACTGAATTTCCACCTTCAAGACTTCTTGAGGTATGATATATTGTTTACAGTATTTTATGATTTGATTTACAGTACCTGTACTGTACTTATGAAATAAAATCATACATACATCTTCCTGTTTCTACCATTTACAAAACATCTGCCAGATCAGATGGGAGATATTGCACAGTATCATCTTCTCACAGAAAATGTCCTAAAGTTTAATAGACAATTTATAGAATTTGTTTTCTTTTCTTATCTGAATATTTTCTCTTGTAGATTTACGGTGAAGAACATGGAGACTTATTACAGTATCCAAGATTATGGGGTGGCACCTCCTGAGTATCACCGCAAAGCCATATAACAGTGTGATGGGATGGATGCCTTAGGGACCTGTTAGTGTTTGTTCCCGAAAGTGATGATCCACTGGATGTTTTCGTCCGAAACTTACCTGACTTTTTACAAAGTAATTGAATATATGAGTAGTGCTTTTGGAAACTGCATGTCCTTAAATATGTGATTAAGTGAGGAAGATCATTGGAAAATTTTTACCCAACATCTCTCTGTATGGTTTTTGAAATCAAGGTGAGATCACCACTTAACTGTGAGGAAGGCTGAATTCCAAAGAACTAGATTGACTAATTGTTTGAAAAGGAGTTTACTTATTTTCTGTATTCCACTCCACTATACATATTTTATTTTGAATGACAGCTCATGAATGTGTATTGAACTTGTGATGAGTATGGGGGTATTTCCTGAAGAAATCTACAGAGTAGGAGATGTTTTCTTGTTTCCTTTTTAATATTCAAGGCTGAGAATGAAGCCTTTTTTATATTCTTGAAGAACTGCAGATATCCCATGTTAATATATTCACAGCATGTATGAAATAATTACTCCTTTAAAAGAATTATAAACAGTATTTAAGTGCTTTGTGTTGGTAATTATTGGAATTATGACATGAAACATAAAGGGACTTAAGCTCAGAAAAACAGTACAGTAGTACGCTGTATCAGCCAAAGATAAATCCTGTACACGTTCCCTATAAATACTGGCAAGTTTAAGTAAATGTACAAGCCACATTGTTACAGCGCAGCTCTTGGTCGTGTGTGTCTTGTTGTTCTTCAAGAGGTCTCATTCTTTGAAGTTAATTGCTGGATATATTTTGAGAATGAATCCCTAAGATTGTGAGAAAGTGATTCTTGGGATATTGTAAAGTCACTGGTCAAATTGGCTTTAGTTCTAATATGCCTCAACCAAACCTAACCTTTAAGATGGGCTTATTGGGCATGGGGTCCATTTGACCCGTCACTTGTTATAATTCTCACTTCTTTACATTTGGTCTAGTGTTTAAGTACATGTGGTACGATGAACTCAAAGTGAATGGCAGGAACCAGAGTTAAACTGTGCAGGGATGTTGTCTATTGGCATGTATTGTAAAGAATTTATATAATTATTCAGTTATACAGGGTGTATTTAATTATTTTTACAATTTCCAGATAAGTCTTCTTATCAGAATACCATTTTGAAAGATATTTAGCAGATAGTTCTTTAAAATTTCTTAAAATTATCACCAATTAGTTTTCTTAACAGTACAAAACTTATATTGCAGCAGTTTTCAAGAGAGTATCAATTAATTGTCTTACCAGGTTGCAAAACATGAATTGTAATCTTTAGTAGCCAGTATTTTTTAAATACAATTTTTCAGTTTGGCTACACAACATATTGTAGATTTCAGTTTAGTGAACAGTTCAGTACTGTATACCTCAGAAATACGGCGCTGTTGGGACCAGCAGGGAACCAGAATTGTAAATTATTTATTTTCTGAAGAAATATATTCCTCTCAGAGTGCTCCTAGAAACTGTGAAGGTATATTGGTTCCCACTTCTCTGGCCGAGTGCAAAAAGGGCCATTGTTTAAATTGAAAATTTTTACATAGGTCCTTTTTGTACTCAGTCAGAGAATTATTATAAGTAATTTCCTTCTAACAATCACTCTTAGAATTGGTTATTATAAATAATGAATCTCTTAGGAAACTGTAGTCTTATCACATACAAATAATGTGAAATAGACATACTATGGCAAATTCTCATTTTTAATTAGTGAAATAACATATTATATTTGTGATATGGGTAAGAAAATTACTCACGGCTGTGCACCACTAAATTTAATGTTCACTGTTTCCAAAGCATTGCAGTCATGGTCTGATGCCTTTTTCAATGGCACTTGGTCACACTTCTACAAAGTTAACAAATTGGTCAACTTTCCTGTAGTCCCAATTTCGATTTCCTTGTAATTTACTTGGTCCCTTGATTCATGCAATATTTGATAAATACTGTATCACTTTTACAATTTTTTTTATATTTAATTTCCTGCTCTTGATATTGTATATGATAACAAACAAACAGATGACATGGCTGGCCTACAAAGATCAGCACACTTACTGATGTATTTCTTTAAATCTTGAAAAGTGATGATTGAATGGTCAGTATTTTAAACGAACTTTGAGTTTTAGATATACTGAACAGTATTTATAAACATACATGTGAAAATTATTATTATTTTTTTAAACATGAACTGCTCATAATCATAAGCAATAAACGTATGATAGATGATTGAATAAACATGAGGCAGGTTAAAATATGTACAATTCCAGAGCCCACCTGATTTGGATCTGATTTACTGCCTAATGAGTGGCTAAAGACAAAGATACTCAGGCCTGGCACTTTCATGCAGAATACCATTACAGTCAACCCTCACTTTATGCGGTTAATATAACCCCAGGGTACCGCGGAAAGTGAGAAACGCGTAAAGTGAACAACATAACATATGGGATTAATTGAAATAGAGACCGGGCCGACCCCCAAACTCCACTTTTTGACGACACACAACTATGTTATAGTAAAAATTTTATCTTAACTTTATGATTGTATGCACAAACAATTAATATAGAAGAGGTTGGGTTAGGAAAAATAAAGGTTAAGTTAGGAAAACTAAAAGTTAGGTTGAACACTTACGTTAGTAGAAGAGATGGGTCAGCATACGGGGATGGAGGCTGGTTCCGAGGCAAAGGGCAGGCTACTGGCCCTCAGGTGAGTCACCATCACTGTCATCCACACTTGTCAGGGCCTCCCTGACAAATCCCTCAAAGTCATCTTCTCTGTCTACCTCTGTCACTATCACTGGCTTGGGCTGGCTGTGGTAGGTTGCGGGCGAAGAACTCTGTTATGCTTTGCTGACGGCTGGTGTTTATGTTGTGATAAACCTTGAAGTAGGGCTCCATAGTCTGCAACAGCTGAGTAGTGAAGATTTCATACCTGTTTGCGTCAGGGTCGTCGGAAAGGAGGAGCTTGATTTTCTCAACACACTCGATGGCACCCCTAACATTACTATGGGATAAGCGGTGTTCTTCTTGGGATGACGCACCACCTACCTCTTCACTGACGTCATCATCATCTACCATCTCGTCGGTAGTCACATCAGGATCCCTTATCACCTCCAGGATGTCGTCGTTGGTGGTCTCGGAGAAGCCTGCAGCTGTAACACTGCGCAGCTTCTCTGGCAAGGTCCACTGCTACTGCAACAGTCTGAACCTCACCAGTCACAGATTGACTCTGCCTAACGCCCGGAATGCCTTGCAACATATGTCTCCATGCATGACGAACAGTTGCTACAGACAGCTGATCCCATGCCTCCACCAAGAAGTCCACAGCTTTCTTGATGTTGAATTTTCTCCAGAATTGTTTGAAAAGTATTTT
This sequence comes from Homarus americanus, assembly GCF_018991925.1. Lineage (NCBI taxonomy): Eukaryota > Metazoa > Arthropoda > Malacostraca > Decapoda > Nephropidae > Homarus > Homarus americanus. Next base: position 1,628,257 of record NW_024745671.1, read on the forward strand.
TTGCTCTGCCAACTGTTGATCCTAGTCGTCTTCGCTCTTGCTATCGGTGGTGGTGTCACTCAGGTTACGCAACTCTTCCCTGGTGTTGGTGTAGTCGTTCAGGAGCTGGAATTTTTTTGTTGAGAATGCAGCTTTTACATTACAGATTAACTCTTGGTCCATGGGATGTAATATAGACGTAGTGTTGGGAGGAAGGAAGACCACTTTTACGTTGGGGTGACGATCTAACAGTAAGGGCGAGTGTCCTGGTGCGTTGTCCAGCTGCAACAAAATCTTGAATGGCACATTCTGTTGCTCACAGAATTTCTTCACATCAGGAACGAAACGGTCATCAAACCAGGAGAGGGACAGTGTAGAGAACATCCACGCCTTACGTGCGGTCAGCCAGTGGACATTTAGCTTGGTCATGTCCATGCTCTTGTAGGCGTGCGGCTTGCGGGCTGTGTGGATCACCGATAACTTGAGCTTACAGGTACCGGAGGCATTGGTGGTAAACAGGACGGTGATGCGCTCCTTCTGCAACTTCCGGCCCCGAATCTTGCTGGCATTCTTCACAACTAAGGTCTTGGAAGGAAGCTTTATCCAAAAAAGACCAGATTTGTCCATGTTAAACACCTGGTCGTCGGAGTACTGTCCTTCCTCCATAATCTCGCGTAAAAACGGAGGAAATTCCCTAGCCGCAGCACGGTCAGCACTAGCTTCTTCACCACCAATGTTTCTATTGGTGATCTTGTTCCGCATCTTAAACCTTTGTAACCACCCAGAGGAAGCATTAAAGGGTTTGGGCTCTGTAGTTCCCATCTTTCGTGACACTGCAGCATACAGTTCACGTGCGTACTCCTAACAGAGCGCGTGTCGACTGCCATGTTCCGTCGCGCCTGACGCACCAAGTAGCTCACAAGTAATTTTTCCGTCTTGAGAAGCACCTGGTTGTGGAAATACTTGATCATAGAAGCACCTGTAGACTTTGTGATCTTCATGTGCTCCTTTATCTTGGCTGCATCCTTCTTTATCGTCCGGATCGTAGATTCGTTCACACCATGCTGGCGTGCCAAATCAACCTGTCTTGTTCCTTTCTCTAACTCTTGGATGATCTTGTACTTCACCTCGTAGCTTAAGGAACGTCGTGTCTTCTTGGGCTTAGGGCGGCTGGGTCCAGGTAAGGAAAGGTTTCTCTCTGGTGGCGGTGGTTCGGCGGAAGCCATTTTACAGAACAATGGATGCACGATTACACGGTGTGGCCTGGAGGGATGAAACTGCCGCGGCTAGGTCAAGCGTCGTCTTTCCTCCCTCCCCCAGGTGGACACGTCATATTACTTTAAACCAATTACAGCTAGCAGCGGAGGGAGGTAGGGATGCATGGCCAATCACAGTCCGATACGTCATATGACGTCACTGATAACGCAACAGACATATGCACTGCGCAACCTTACCGCGCGGCTTGCCCAGGCGGGTGGGGCGAATCTAAAAATAGCGTCGAGCCAGACACACTCCGCGTAAAGGGGTACACGCACCGCGGAATGTGAGCATCCTGGGTTCCGGCAGGGTATTGCGTAAACGCGGAATGTGGGACCGCGTAAAGTGAGGGTTGACTGTATATTTAATTACCAAACATGCCTTTGTTTGCAGCTGAATCATGGACAATTAGTGCATAAATTTCCATGACTATATATTAAACATACTAAATGTTTTAATTTAAATATTGATTTGGGTGCAATTCCTATCATACAAAAGACCTGAAGACCATATACAATAAGTGCAGATGATGGAACTTTCAAAGTTGTGTCATTTATATTTTCAAAGGTGCCAGTTTTCTGAGATTACAGATATAGTAACTGTTTTCTAGATTTCCGAGGTTATACTGTATACCTCTTCTTTAAAATAAAAGTTATTTATTTTTTTCATATTGGGAAAAATAATGTATATTTTATGGCTTGTGGATTATATGTACCTTTCATATAATAAGAAGGCACATAGGCAGGAGGAACACTGCAATTCTGTCATACATAAACATATTAAACTTGATTTATAGATGTGATGCTCCTTCGGGATTTATCCTGAAAGTTTACATTTCAAAGTGGTAAGATATCTTTTATTTTTTAAGAAATTTTCTATTGTTTTTATAGAATATAACATTTTTAAAATAAAACTATTGAATGATATTTTGTGTTAATTTTTACATGATTGAAGTTTATGTGTGATGCGAAAACAAGTTTTATCACCAAGAGTTGTTGAATTGTCCTGTAAATGTCTTTCTCCACATTATTAGGAAGTTGCAACATGCAGTAGTTGTCTCAACACTTCAACTTGTGACAGGCTTAGTGAGTCTGGTGTGTCATGTTAAGTGATACAGCTAAAAAAATTTTTTTTATAGCAGTTGTATGTTTTTATAAGTTCTTTTATATTAAGGTAATTACTGTAATGTTTGAATTACTGTAGTGTGATAGCCATACTTGAACACTACTGTGGGATTTCATGCAGTATCAATAATGTGGGAAATTATTTGTAATAACTGAGTTTACTTTCAGTCATTACAATCACAACTTGAAATAGTTTTGTTATACCATATTGCTGATTATAAATGATTATTTGTTTAGATTTTTTAATGTCTTTTCTTCTGTCATTTATTTTATAATTTTATTATTTACTGTCAAAAACAATCTGTATTTATTTTAATTTGTTTTACATTGTTAAATTTATAATTTTGAGCCAGAGTTGCAAAAACTTGTAAATTTATCCAAGATTAATGTGTTTCTGTGTAAAAAAATTTAATTTCTGTACTTGTGGCAAGGTAGTATATCACCTGCTCTCTATTGATGAATCTTCACCCCTCCTGTATTCTATTGATATTAAGAAGAAAGAACAGAGAAGATTGGGGTATGCAAATGGGTATGGGTGAAATTACAAGAAGATAGTAAATGAAGTTAGGACTTGTAAGGAAGATTGATGTTCTGGTTTTGTGCAAAATAAAATTTAAAGGTGGAGAGAAAAATTTTGTACAGAGTGAGGGGTGTAGTCAGGTGGATCTGGAATGTTATGAGTAGAAGATAATGGAAAAGGCAGTTTTTTGGGGAACTTAATAATTGCATTGAAAGATGCTGATGATTGATGGAGGGAGGTTTAAACTTGGAGATAAAGTGGATTGGATTTTTTTGGAAATGAGAAGTGTCAGGAGTAACTGGATTTGGAGTATGAGGAGAGATTGTTATGAGATGTGTACAGTTGGTCTAAGAAATAACGCCACTGTTTTCAGTATGATTCATTCAAACGGCTGTATCTGGCAACTCGATGGGAGCCAAGAGAATGGCCGCTCACCAGTGGGCTAGATGCTGTTGTAGTAAGATGGTATACTAACAAACTCCCGAGCCAAATTTTTCACTGCCTAACCGTTTTCTGGCATATCCTTATATTTGTGCACGTAAAAGACTTCCAGGTGTGTAGTAAAAGAGCTCAATCCCATGCTTGAAAGAATAATAATATGCGTGCAGAAAAAAGGACAGCCCGTACGAGATGATATAACACTTGCTTGTAGGTGTAGAATATTCTGCATATGGCTACTTCCTTGTTTAGAAGTTGTTTTACTTTTAGAATATGAAAGGCATTCGTTTCTCTAAAATATAAATTAATTGAATAAGTATTTATAGAAGTAAGTAATTAGCCAAATTTTTCCTTTTTTCTTGAGCAACAAATGAACGTTAAATGGAAATCGTTATTGCTTTGTATTTTACTTATTGGTACTAATAATACAGTACTGTACTGTATATGTACCTGTCTAAAGCTCAAAGCTTTATTTTATGAATGTTTCTTGCCTTACGTCATTGTCCATCAAGACAGTGAATACTGTATGAAGATATTTGTTCACACATTCAGTTCAGTAAAGACATGACATAAATCTGGTGAGTGTGAATATTATTTCAATTCATATTTTTTATTCGATGCTCATTTCATCTTAATAGAATGTATATTACATACCTTTTCATTTTGATTTCTGATTCTACCTCGGCAATTTATCCTGAATGGCTCCGTGTGATAAATCTGTGTCATATTGTTTTGTTTCAAAACTGTATACAGTACAATAGCACTAAAATTTTAACTATAAAGTAAAAACCCATAATTCATACCTCTCAAATTCGAAATCACTCATATAATTCGTAATGTTTTGCTGTTATGATATATACTGTATATTAAAATTTTTGAAGTACAGTACAGGTATTTGGTCAAATTTCAGATTGAGAGACATTTACAAATATATATATGACAAACAGTATTTTGCAACCTAAGAATGTTTAAAATGGAGGACTGGTAGTCAACCCTCAAATATGAGGACGGTCAGTGCTCTGATTGATTGATGATACATATGTCACCGTGGGATGCAACTGCCGACCGCCCGCCTCAGTGTAAATGAGTAGTATACCTGTATAAGCAACACGCATGTTGGTCACGGTCAATTCACATTGGTCTCTTGTGGAGTGTACAGTACATCTACGGTCTACTGCACAAGTTTTTCCTCGCTCTTTTCCATCATTGGCAAGTGTTTGAGGCATTATGTGTGATAACCTTGGACCAAGCACTTAAATCTGGTACTGTACAGAACTGTACTTAGAAACGTCTAGATTTTGGTTGGGGCAGATAACTTATATTTTGTATATTTTTTTTTTTTCTTTTTTTTTTCTCCTCTCTCTCCTTCAGGAGGTATCCCTCATATTTCATAAAATCTCATAATTCGTATGAGCTAGAGCCCCAATTACACCTTTTCACATATCCGTTGAGACATTGTTACATAACTATTTGACAAATTTCATAACCGAATGACAGAACACATATCGAATGACAATCTAAAATAACTGTTGGTGGTATGTCACTCTCCAATTGCTACATTCTCAAACTATATGTAGACTGTCGGTTTATTGTTCACGTCTGTCAACTTCATAACTTATGTCAATCACTTCCGTTAGCATGAACGAACAGTTATTTTAGATTGTCATTCGATATGTGTTCTGTCATTCGGTTATGAAATTTGTCAAATAGTTATGTAACAATGTCTCAACGGATATGTGAAAAGGTGTATTTTGAATTACTGCGTGGAGGTTTTATTGATTATTTTGTTTTTTAAGCTGACGATATCAGGCTAAGAAGTCCCCCTCCTTGCAGCTCATTGGCTTATACAGTTACATAATATTCGATTAATAGTATTTATACACTGTATTGCATATAAATCCATATATGGTATAACTGTTAAGGATACCCAGTTCTGGCTCAATTTAATGCCAGATTTAATACTGTATATGTGAAGATATAACTGCTTGAAAACATTAAAGATTTGGGTGGAAAATGTTTGAAATAAATAATATTTACCGTCAAAGTTACGAACAAATTCACACTTTCGGAGAACACATTGGAGTAAATCCACTCTTTTCACATTTATGTACGGTAAATTAAGACGGTGAACTAAACATAAAGCAACAGAGAATAATGACCATTTTATAAAGAGTAGAATCAAGTGCAAACACCACATATTGGCGTAAGGATGTCGTTTAAGAAGGTTACGGGGAGATAGTGCTCCTGGCGGAAGAGCTGTTCAGCTGACTTGATATACTGTATCTCTGTTATATTTTATTTATATTTACCCAAACATAACCACTTCACCCCTACACTCTCCTCCTTCAGGAAGAGAACATTGTGGTGATCTAAATGAAAGTGGTTATGTTTGGGGTACAGCATGTGAAGTTAAACAAAAGAAAGAAACATATAAATTTTGATGTGTTGCAGGGAGTTGGGTGTGGAGTATTTGACCGTTATTTGGTAGAAGTGAAAATAATATTGAATGGAAAGTACTGACTCAAAGAAACAATTGTCTTGTTACATCTGCACACCAGCCATCTGCTTACCACTAGCAGCAAAAGTTAAGAGTAGGTGAGCCCAGAATAGTCTAGTTTTTTTGGATGCACATTTTCAGTGTTAGAAATACAGTAAGTATAATAAAAGTGTGACAAAAATATTTACACTGGTGGCTGGTATAAAGATGTTACAGGATGAAAGTCAGAGCTGGTGATGTGTTTTTTTTTGAGAGAAAATTTATATTTATCAACCATTTATCTTCAATGTATTTCTATTGGGAATTGGCATTAGAGTACTGTACAGTATTTGGCCACTAGCAGTGCTTTGAACATAAATCCGCAGGCTGGCAAGAACATTTTTTTTTACGTAACATTAACATTCGGCTGTAACTAGCCCTGGGGTTCCTAGAATTTTAAGGTATTAATCTGTAGCAGTTATGGCAGCGGCGTCATTTTACCTACATATCTGTTGTGTATTGCAGTAGGGGTTGCACTGGGTTTAGAACATAAGAACATAAGAATGGAGGAAACTGCAGCGGGCCTATTGGCCCATACTGGGCAGTCCCATTTACACCCAACCCCTATTGCTCATATAAGCATCCAACCTATGTTTGAAGCTATTCAGCGTATTTGAGTTAATGATGATATTTGGTAACTTGTTCCATTCATCCACTACTCTGTTTCCAAACCAGTGTTTACCTATTTCGCGCCTAAATCTAAATTTGTCTAACTTAAAACCTTTGTTACGAGTTCGCTCCTGGTTGGATAGTTTGAGTACCTCTGTAATGTCCCCTTTGTTTAGCCCTGACTTCCATTTATACACCTCTATCAGGTCGCTCCTCGCTCTACGTCTCTCGAGGGAGTGCAAATTAAGATGCTTTAACCTGTCTCTATACTCAAGGTTCCTAATGCCCGGGATTAGTCTTGTCATTCTCCTCTGAATTCTTTCCAGGGATTCTATATCCATTCTGTAATACGGTGACCAGAACTGAACTGCGTAATCCAGGTGTGGTCTCACAAGCGCGAGATACAGTTTTAGGATGACCTCGCTAGTCTTGTAACTAACACTCCTTTGTATGAACCCAAGTACTTTATTAGCCTTGTTACGAGCAAAAACACATTGTTTACTTGGCTTAAGGTTCCTACTTATCATTACTCCTAAATCTCTGTGTGGAGAGTTTACCATGCCTGTATAGCCTATCCTATCAATTATTATATACAATATTAATGATAAGGATCATAATGAGAGGGCAGACTATCATTATATGGGTGTTGACACTGTTGGTAGACCCATGAAATGCACCGTATCCTGATAGATGTCTGAACCTGAATGAGTCACCATGATCATAACTAGCAGCAGGCCGTTACTGGTGCCAACACCGCCTCGCTGGCAAGAGTCAAATATGGGCTGCCTCACACATGACTAGCACCCGAATTCATAAAAAGATGGCGGTAGCTGTGCACAGGTATAGCTGGATGAGGATCCTATTTGGTCTTGTTACTACCATATTTTGGTTTATTGTTGATATTAATTTATGATATGCTGTATGTATAATGGGTTTTATAAGATTTATTTTTGTGTTTTGTTTGTATCATATTATCTTTATTAATTTGTATGATTATTACAGGTTGACAACCCTTTGTCCGAAAACCGAAAGATTTTTGTGCAATATTTTTTTTTTTTTTTTCTATAACGAGGATTAGCCCACCCGGGCATAGATCACTGACCCACATTGGGGCCTGGGGGGCGAAAATGTAATAGTAATAATATTTATACTAATAATAATTATTCATAGTAAATAATTTTTTTTAATAAAAATACAGTACACCAAAATAAAATAATGATAATAATAATAATACCTAATAATTAAGAAATACAAGAATGAAAAAAAAAAAGAACAAGTGAGAAACGACCTCGACCTATGAATTATTATTATAATTTTTATTATGTTTTCGCCCCCCCTTCCCCCAGGCCCCGAAGTGGGTCAGTGATCTATTATGTCCGGGTGGGCTAAAAAAAAAAAAAACATTCTGCAAACCGAAAAAATACGAAATGCCTCTGGCCCCAAGGATTTCGGATAAGGGATTGTCAACTGTATATATTTGCGGCACTCATATTTTTATTTGTACAATGCGAAATGGGAGACTGCGTTGTGTGACGTTTAATTTAATTACGTTTATATTTAGGGCTTAATTTTGTGTCTAGTTAAAGCATGCCTACGTACAAGTAGTTGACTATTGTACTTCTTTCATTTGAGCTATAACATGCACGTTCGCAAAATCTTAAAAATTCTAGCACAGAGTGAATATGGATTTACCTTGAGTATTTTATATTTTTTTATTTAGAATCGAATATATTACATATTTTGGACCTAAATGCCTGTTTTTGTAACGGTTAAATGTTAGCCAAACAACCAACACTTAAATCGCAATACATACGTACTCAGCATGAAACGTTAAGTTTATAATTATTTTTAAAATTCGATTGCATAAAAACGATGGGCAAATTTACCTTGAACAAATTTTGAAAGAATCGTGTAGAAATAATGTTTTGGTTTTATTTTAATTTTTATTTGATGGATTAACGACTGTAACGACGTCTGGCAGTAGTATTGACAAGACCGGAGTTGACGTCTCTGACTTGATTGTTCTGTTTTCGAAACAATTTAATGTACACTCGTCCTTGAATACTTAATGGGGTGATAAGTAGTGAAGATACATTGTACATTTATTATTGCTTGTGAGTGAATTCGTTGAAAATCATTGTACAAACTCCAGAAGAAGGATTCATCATAGTCAACAGCAGGGCCGAAGTTCGGTAAGTAGGCCTACCATTAGAGAATTGTTTTCTCCCTACGCAACCGTTAATGGCAGCACCCATACGTACACGAGACATTTCTGCAAGTTAACAAAACTTATTGTACTCAGTACTGGGTTACAATGTGGTAGTGGGTGTTCCATGCCTTTGAACAACGCAAACAAGATGTTCCATTCATAGCTAAATGGCCTATTGGCTTCAGTGCTAGGCTCGACCTAAATTCCATAAATCGGTCAATCAACGACAGTGGATGGCGTATACTGTATAAGATGGGGGCATGTAGCCAAGCAGGGCCGGATTATGCTGAATAGGGGCCTGAGGCACAGCTCAACTTGGGGCCCCCTACCCTCAAGGTATATATAAATAACAAGAACAAATTATACCCAAATTTATCAATGATTTCATCAATATTAAGCTTTTGCAAAATAACACATTTAATGTTCATAAGAGACAGAAAATTGAGACGTTGCTAGGGACATCGTTGAACGAAGTTCATGTTTTATACGCTTCAACTTCGAGAATGTTTGGATTTGGGGGCCCCTTAGAGTCGGGGGGGGGGGGGGGCTAAGGCCAGTGCCTGGTGGTAAATCCGGCATTGTAGCCAACCCCCCCCCCCCTCCTTTGGCTACTGCCCTCAACTCTTTCAACCCAACGCATCCAGTCCGCGAGGACGTACAAGTAGCTAAAACAACTATTCTTTTTACTTTTATCCTCTTCACCACTGATCGGCTCGTTTGCCGCCTGGGCGACCGGTCACGTCTCTGTTACGCACTGTTGGCAAGTACTGGGCATGCACCGGCTCCTGAATGTACCTGAACCTGTTCTAGTGTTGGTCAAGTCTGGTCTTGCAAGAGCTCACACTTGCCCGTCTGTAGTATAAACTAGGCAAGTTCAGGGGCTCCAATCTCTCAGGGTAGTTGAGGTGCCGAAGTGCCGGCACCAGTCTGCTGGCCCTCCTTTGAACATTTTCAACCAACTGACAGTCCCTAGCTGTGCATACTTTGTGGGAAACATGAGACCATGGACGATAAATATTGGCATATGAGAGCTGTCACTAGTCATAAAACTTAGGAGCATATCGATCCTCACCTGCACAAATAGTTGTTTTAGCTGCTGTACATACTGTACTTAGAAAATAATTCAGGTCCATACTGTAGTCTGGGAAAATCCTACAACAGGTTTCTGCCAGAATATTTCTGCACTGCAGATTGCACATTATTATATATGGTAATTATTAACGACTTTCCCGCCGGTGATTTCTTCATAGAAAACTAATGTAAAAACGCCGCAATTTCACTGGGTTACACTGTCGTAGGTATGGCAAATGTGATTATTTAAAAGTATCTAGGAAACAGTTGCTTGTGGCCAGAGAAGCCCAAAATCATTGAGTGGGGTTGGGAAGCGAGTATTAATTATTTTAAGTGCTGCTTGTTGAAATCCTGAGATATCAGCTTGAGTGATTGAATTTTATGCCAATTGGATGAAACACTAATCTTGGCCATAAAATGTGACCCTTGCGTTACAGATAGCCTTTTCAGGGACCGTATGGGCGAGCGTACGGGAAATATGTCCCTATCTTCAAGTCTGCCCCTCCTTCCCAGAAACATGGTCTCGTTCAAGATTCTTCGAACACTGCTGGAGACAGCTGGCAACTAATGGTTTATTTACTGTAGTACGCAGTATAATATAATACGAAAATACAAAGCCCAACCATTAATTAAGCAACAGGGAACTAAGTAACTAGTCACCGAGCACTTTTACATTCATTCATAATTTTTACTATGTACTAAAGTAAACAAACTACCTTGAGTTGCCAGCTGTCTCCAGCAGTGTTCGAAGAATCTTGAACGAGGCTACGTCACTGATCAACGATGTTCCATACTGTGTTGGTACATATTTTGTGGTATTATAATTATGTATTCCGTTAGCCTGTTTATGAGGCTTCGTAAAATCTTTAAGTTTTAGCTCAGAGTGAATATGAGGTTTAATATATATATATATATATATATATATATATATATATATATATATATATATATATATATATATATATATATATATATATATATATATATATATTTATTTATTTTATTTATTTATTTATTTATTTTTGGAGGAAACTGCAGCTGGCCTATTGGCCCATACTGGGCAGTACCATTTACACTCAAACCCTATTGCTTGCTCATGTATCCATCCAACCTAATATACATATATATATATATATATATATATATATATATATATATATATTATATATAATATATATATATATATTATATATATATATATATATATATATATATATATATTATATATATATATAATATATATATATATATATATATATATATATATATATATATATATATATATATATATGCATGCAAGTAAATCACTGTAGGTGCGCGTGATCTAGTTATATGCTGATAACCACAAGGAAAGAAGAAAACACGAAGTTCCCAAGCGCTTTCGTGTAATTGAAGATGTGAATTACACGAAAGCGCTTGGGAATTTCGTGTTTTCTTCTTTCCTTGTGGTTATCAGCATATATATATATATATATATATATATATATATATATATATATATATATATATATATATATATATATATATATATATATATATATATATATTATTTATTTATTTATTTATTTATTTATTTATTAGTGTTTAGACCCAAATATATTACATATTTAAGTCCTAAAAGCTGTCTTTTCTAATGGTCAAGCTTGGTGTTAGCCAAACAACCAACACTAACTTATTAAGTCGAAAACTAAAGTACTCATCGTGAAACGTTAATTTTATGATTATTATTAAAGTTCGATTGTAAAAAAACGATTGGAAAATTAACCAGAACAATTTTCAGAGAGAATGGCGTAGAAATAATGTTTTAGGTTTATTTTAATTTTTATTATATGTAACTAACGTCGACCGTAACGAACTAACGACGACTGGCAGTAGTATTGACAAGACCGGGATAGACACCTCTGACGAGCTTGTTTGTCTTCGAAACAATTTAATGTACACTCGTCCTTAAATACTTAATGGGGTGATAAGTAGTGAAGATATATTTTACATTTATTATTGCTTGTGAGTGAATTCGTTGAAAATCATTGTACAAACTCTAGAAGAAGGATTCGTCATAGTCAACAGCAGGGCCGAAGTTCAGTAAGTAACCGTTAATGGCAGCACCCATACGTACACGAAACATTTCTGCAAGTTAACAAAACTTATTGTTTTCGGTAGTGGGTTACAATGTGGTAGTGACATTCAAGCCGAGATGGTAGTGGTTGTTCCATGCCTTTTGAATAACGCAAATATATGCACGGTTTCATTCTGTCTTGGTTTGTATGTTTGCGATATTATCTGTAACCCATTTGTCTGTTTATGTTAGTGAACTGTTAGATAGGTTGGTATGTATTCAGTAAATAGGCATATATGGTGTTTACTTAGTAAAATCATTTTGTAAGTTCACATTGGTTCAACATTTAAGTAGGGCACGGAGACCGTGACTTGTTTTGATAAGGATAACGTAAGAAAGTCGTTAGTTTTCATCGTACTGAGGTTTAGGTCGAGACATCTATTAACATAACTACTATATTAGTACATGATCCCCCAGAAAGCATTAATAGCCTTATCGTAGTGTAAATTCTGAAGCACATGACAAAATGTTATAAACTTACCAATTTTTAATAACTACAAACCGTCTTATTGTACTCGTACTGTATATAATTCGGTCGGGACAAGTACAGTAATTATTTCTGAGTTGATTAGTGACCCCCTGAATTTCATCGATCTACCAGCCGTGAACTTATCAGGTCCTGGACAAGAAGTGATCGTATCAGTTAATTCTTGTGACATTGTATTCACAAAAAAAAAGTTTTCTATTTAAAATTTATGTAATAAATTTATAGGTATATCACTTCCCAATACTGTTTTTTTTTTTCATCTACATTTTTTATTATTATTTTCAGATAGAAACCCTAGACTTATGTAATTAATTTAATGTGGTTTAGATTAATGTTCGAATGTGTTAAGTATTTGGTTTAATGTTGGTTGCCTCAGAATTTTATGAGGGGTTAACTAACAAGTTTAAATTTCTTTGATGTGAGTAAATTAATTGGTTTATGTAATGGTTTACGCGAGTTTATGATGTTACGTAGTAGGGCTTCAGTTAATTAAATAATTTGTGATAAGTATTTGGGCTTATGTTGGTTTAATTATTTTTGTCGGTTATTAAGTAATTAGTTCATGCTAGACCAGTGGTTCTCAACCTTGTTTGCCCCATGCACCCCTTTCACCATATGTCAGAATGTCATTCCCCCCTCCTTTCCAAGATTGTCTGCCTCAAAAAGTGCATTCCAAATAATATGCATATAATACTGAAAATCCTTTATTTTTTCCATATTAGTATCAGTCTCTCGAAAACCTGAGGGGGGAAATTCCCCCCTGGTTGAGAACCCCTGTGCTAGACATTTCATTCGTTAAAATGAGCTAAATAATCGATGTTATGCTATAATTGACTTACATGGGCTAAGTACTAATTGGTTTATATGGTTAAATACTTTGCTTTATATTGACAAAGTATTCTGATTATATAATACTGTATAATAATTTTTGTTTGGTTCGTGTACAGTACCTATATGTTCACTTTCATGGGTAACTAGCATGGGACACGTAAGTAATGTCGAGCAAAATCTAACTATTTATTTTCGTGGATAATGATGACTAAAGTATTTCAGAGTCAATATTATTATTTTTTTTTACTAACTTTATTTGATCTAAATCCAATTCAGGTGGCATGTATTTCAAAATTAGGTGTTGTGTTGGTTGGAAAAATAACATGGTTATTTAAAAAAATCAATTCTATAATGCTCAGAATTACGGAAAGGACGATGGAGTTGGATAACGTTAGAAAGGATTGTTTACATATTCTTTATTCAATGAAATTGTTTGAAAACAAAATGGTAATTATTGTCCATAGCTGTTTATTTGAAGAAAAGTGTTCTTGTAATTTTGAAAAAAAAAGCTTAACCAACACTTTTTGTCTTTATTATTTTATATTGTAATATATCCAATTATCTGTCATAAAATGTGAGGTACTAGAAAAATCTTAAAAATAGGTTGAAAGGGGAGAAAATATGAAAAAACTTTTGTTTACAAAATTTATTACACGTTAAACAAACAGTGTACAATCATTCTGTAAGTATAAGATCCAGATTTAAAAGTTGAATAATATTATTAACATATATTATTGATAGTCCATATAGAATAAATGCATGACGCATAAAGACTGATTGCAACTCGAGTAAAGAAGGTGAACCAATGCACCCTTACATACGGTAACAGAGCAAGAGAGACGTGGGCCGAACCCAACGACTCATAAGCTTCGATAACGCTCACTACCACACTTGGGTTGTGGGCATTATTAAAGCTTGTGTTCTACTGGGGCGGTTCGGAGCTTCAATACTACCCAGTACTTCCCTTAGGGGGGTAGTGTGGGTGTTATTGAGGCTCTTGTTCCCCTGGGAGTCGGCCTTTACACGGCGGACGATAGCGTGGCGGGCCAGGCGGTGGTGTTGGGTGATGATGGTGTGGGGCGCGTCTCGGCCGTCAGTCAAGTCAGTCCGCAGGAGCGTGAGCGTGCCACGGGCGGGGACGGAGTGCAATACCCCGCCCACACGCCCGCGGACACGTACGCCCGTCCAAGCACCGTGTTGGCGCCCACCAGTTTGTCACACTTAGAATCCTGACAATTCTGAGAACGCCTGGTCCATCTCATCCGCAATGTTCTTATATTTTTCTTTCTCATTAACAAGTTCATCTGTAACAGATGGGTGAGAGATTTTACAGGCATTCCATTGGCTGGTTGTGGCGGTAGTGGTCCTAGGATCATCTTAGGGCCACTCGCTCTGAGTGGTCGTTATACTCAAGGTCGTATCGGGATTAGAGCGTAAACAACAAAAATCCATTTGATAATAAATATTTATTTCTTTATGTTATTAAGCCATAGAGTACATGAAACCTAAAATTTTGAAAAAAAATTCAAAATTAAGTTTCCTGAATAAATTTAAGTTTAATAACATTAAAATTACCTCAATGGCAGACTTAACCACGATATCGAATGATTTAGTGATGATACTGACTCAATTGGAGGTCAAATGCAACACATAAAAAGAAGGAAAAGTAAAAAGAATTCTTATAAACTGAATTACATAAGCTTATGAAAAAATAGGTTACAGGCCAGCTGAGGGCATAGGAAGAGAGATGGCAGAACAGTTTGGAGCAGAGAGTGTTTAGTAGCCAGACAGTTCGCTGAAAGTCTGGTCCAGCTCGTCGGTAATGGACTTGTACTTCTCCTTTTCGTTAACCAGTTCGTCTGCAAAGTAGAGATTAACAAACACAGGTCAATTAACACGGCCAAAAGAAAAGAGTTAGTTCCCAGAAGCTGAAGGCAACTGAGGTGAGAAGGGAAGTTGAGGAAGTTGAGCGCCGCCGCCGCGTGTTAACAGAAACTACTACTATTGTATCCATGACCGTGAGCGGCGCCCTAGTAGTAGCTAGTTGCTGGCTCGTGGATCGTGCTCCACCCACACGTTCACTCTCTCCCAACATGGATTAATACCTACTCACTTTCTCCTATTTACATCAGCATCAAATCAAAAAGAATTTGTAAGTATAAAATTGTACATGTTATCCACATAGGTGAAAGCCTACTTTCTGAACAGCATTACAAAATCAGGCCGAGCTGTTACAACAATGCACTACAAGTTATTGCAGCCACGCCCTCACCAACTAGTGACTAGCGGTAGTAAGGGGGTAACAAATAGATGACAGGTAGTAGAGCAACGATCATGGTGATAGTTGTGGTCATGGTGGTTGTGGTGGCGGGTAAGAGCAGAGAAGTTGTTATGGACTAGTAGTAGTAGTAGTTTAGTAGATTCGTCAGGGTGGACAGCTCAATAGCCAGACATTTCGGTGAACGTCTGATCCAGCTCGTCGGTAATGGACTTGTACCTCTCCTTCTGAATGACAAGTTCGTCTGAAAGGAAGAGAGTGGGAGAGACTTTGGTTAGTACGGAAAAAAAGAGGATGACACATTAATCATAAAGCGCCACAGCGATTCTCAACAACCAGGCAGACTGCAGTACTTAATGCAAGTTGAACTACACACACTTATACTGTTGAGAATCGCAAAAGTACAATGTTAGCAAAGATCGATTATTAGTTATCAAAATCATTGTTCTAATTAATATTAAATACTTCAGCATCCTTTAAAATGCCTTTACATGGTCATATCAGTTATGCTATTTAAATGTTTCATATTTCTGACCATAAAGACATTTCCAAGTATATCACTGCTGTTAACAGGCCAATAAAAATAACCGTCATTAGGCAGAATAACTTCTAGTTGCCGCCATCCGCGAGGACCTTCTCTTAGCTCTCCCAGTCTGATCCGGAGGAAGCAAGATTTTCACAAGTCACAAAGCATTTAGTTTCCGCATCACGAATTCCGTAAATCTGACTTTCCCTGAACTCAGTGCAAGATTAGCTACGAGATGTAATAACCCCAAGTAATCAGTGTAAAGAACATAGGCAATATAAGTTTAATATTGATTGGATATAAACATCAAATAAATTGCCATTATCAGCAATAAGCGAGTCTAGTGACTGCAATAATTAAAGACAATTCATGAGTTATAATTTGTGCCAATTTTTTTTCTCAGAATGATTGATCTAAGGGCTAATGCACGCAAATAAAATCCAGTTCCCAGCAGAAAGCCTCCCAATATATTTGTTACAAGTCAGAAGATTACTGAAAAATTAGCGAAGTGGTGAAAGTAAGAGTCCAGAGTTCCTTAAGTGCCTTGATAAAGAAAGTAATCAGAAAATAAAGCTTTACTGAGGCTTAGATGGGGGAAAAACTCGTCCCCTTCCATAGATTACTGTAGCAGCGTGAGGGGAAGCAGTGACTGGGTAGGGAGAACGTTTGCCTCGGTTCGAGTGCCAACCTGTGACTTTCTGCTTCCTCCAGCGGTCCTTGGGTAATGTTTACATATTCTGGATGTCCTGTAGAGTGGCCTCCATGTCTGCCTGGAGCATCCTACTCTTATCTTTCTCGGCAACTAGATCGTCTGCAAACAAAACAAAAAACACACACACATGCAAGGTCAGGAAGTAAAAACAAAACAAAAAACCACTAAAGTAAATTAACTACTATATAAATACTAAAAACAAACACGACGACTCGAGAGATATTAAAATACATAATATTAATAAAATAAGTTATTGAAGTAAAACCTTAAAAACACACCAAAACAATGATGCACACCATGCTTAACAAAATTCGTAAAAAAAAAATGGTTACTGCTGAAAAATAAAGAAAACTCATGCCTGGTCTCGCACAGGCCTGACCCAGATTCTCGAACATTCGAACGTTAAATGTTTACCCAAACAAATGAGAATATCTATAACTTAACTATTTATCGAATCGTGGAGGCAAAGAAGGCTGCCAAATGGCGTTTTTAAGTAAATACACCTTGCAAAGACGTAGTTTCTCATCTTGTTAGGGGTAACAATTACACACGAACCTAGGAATCCGGGTGTAGTCATCAGTTGTGGGTTTCAAGTAGTGCAAACCTTCGCTGAACGTTTCTTTTGTTGTTTTTTTTTTATAAAAGTTGAGATTGGATACATTTATCATAGATTGATAAAATGTACTTTTGATTTAAATTAATGAAAACTTTTGAATTAATGTTATCTCAGGTTGTATATTTTTTTGTCTGTATATTAGAGACAAATGTTATACGTTCAGCGAAGCTTATCTTAACCATTCCTGTAGTTAGGCAACAGGTCAGATGTAAGGTCAATATGCTCACGAAAACGGTCAAGTCAGGTCCAATTAGAGTAGGGTGAAAGAGTTGGAGTAAGGCAAGCCACTCATGGGGCTCCCGTCTGAGGTGGGACTAGGATTATGGAATCTGGGGTACTAAGGTGGGGATGGAAGGAGACAAGGCAACACGACGATTCACCACCCTCAATCTTATACCAATTACCAAGAATAAAAATACGTTTTCATTTCTAGCTTCCATTTTAAATTTAAGAGCTGAATTTATCTTGGTATTAGGTATGGTCATGTGAAGTGAAGTCGGTGTGTAACTGTATTCAGAAGGATAGTAGTAAACTTGTTCCACCCGAAAAAAAACTGCCTTTTTTTCGCGTCGAGTCCATGAAACGAACGGTCCGAGCAATGGCTCAGACTTCTCTTGGTTTCCTTGACATGTCCATGTATGAGCTGAGGAGTGAGCAGGAGCTTGATCATATGCCGTATCTGGTAGTGAGGGGGCAAATAACCTGTGTAGGGTACATGCAGATGGACGGAGATGCTGCTCTTCAGTCGGACTACAAGAGGAGACAGTATCAGCCCTGCTACCCAAGCTTTAAGGCTTCAGATACACTATATTTTTTGCTTTCAAACTCGTGCCAAACTAAACCTTAAAGCAGGTCCTGGTTGCTACTGTCTTCTGCCTATCCACCAGGCAGTCTCAAGGGTTTTAAAGTAAAATATTGCTCTTTACAAATTAATTAAGTTGTAACAGATCAAGTGTTATGTGCAACGCGTTTCTCCTGGTAGTGATCTAGTAAGGGTAAGATGGCACAGGTACTAGAACACAACACAGGATCCGCGACACCATAATGTTGCAGGTTGGTTGTGTTGGCTACACATCTGAGGTGCAGTGACACTAAGATTAGACAAGAAGACTGTAAGCAGGACCAGGACGGTGGCTGTTATCACGTGGGATAGGGGATTCGGTGTCCTAGATGGGTGGCTGCTGGGTGGGTGTGGAAAGGGTCATGGGTGGTGGGGCTGCGGCCATCACTAAGACTTTTAAGGCAACTACAGATGTACGTCCTTACGGTGCTTCAGCCGCTTTAGGACACACTATGGGGTGCGGGTTATACAATGAAGAAATAATAAGAAATCAAGGGAATTATAAGGGAAAACTGGAGAAAGGGGGCAGGTCTTGTTGGTCGTCCTGCCGTTGTCCGAGTTCAACCTGGTCTTCTTAGTCACCTGGGAATTCACCCTCTGCCTCGCCCCCACCTGCCCATGAGTGGGCAGGTGGCGGGCGGGAGCAGATCCGGGTGTGAGTTAAGAGGAACCACAGGACTTGCTTGTGGCCCTGGAGTAGATGTGGGAGAGGGACAACAAGCCGTCAGGTGGTGGTGGACGTGTCTCCCAGGAAGGCTCAGTCCACTGGCTACTACTAGGCACGGTCAGCGCCGGGAGTTAAAATTCAACAACTAACCTAGAGTAGTCTAAGCTGCAGCACGGCTAGCTAACACCTCAACACAAAAGATTCTCCTTCAACTTTGGCAGATGGTTTTTAAAACTAAGCAATGCAAAATTGGGTTTTTGAAAGATAAACACAATAAAATTTTCCATCCTCATTCCAAAATAAATAAAATAGATTGTACAATAATTACAAGATTCAAAGAGGAAAATAATACTCCCTTTAAAGATCATTAACAAGAAAAAATAAATAAACTTACAATTAAACACAGAGAGGAACAAAAAGGGGGAGGGTTAACACGGACTGTTTTAATTGTATTAGTCTGAGGGTTGTAATGTGCGGCGGATCACGACAAGGAGAGTAGACATAAACTGTTAGCACGGCGGCCCGGCCACTGACACTGCTACGAGAGGGCAACAGTCCAAAGTTGCTTACTAAATTGAAATACAGAAGCAAAAATAAAATGTGAAAGCACGTTCCTTTGTTGCAGAAGTGGCGTGGATTATTGCACTGGCGATGATGCGCAAGGAAATAAAACAGCCAATAGATGATGAGGTGCCAATTCTAAAAAGAAGCCAATGACAGATGTATGGATTTTTTTCTTTTAGAATGAAGTGCCATTTCGGTAACTTGACTAGATAATACATATTTTCGCTGTACGGGTCTTTTGTGAGTGTAGTAGACATGATAGCAGTGCCGTAGTCGATCATGGTTGTTGTCAGAGGTGATTTAGGTGTTTGTTCAAGGATATGGACTCCACCATAAAAATTTTGACTTAAAACTTTTTTTTTTACAAAAGTAAAACCAAAAACTTTGTACTGTTTACTTTTAAATGTACATTTCTCTCTTAATAAAGAATCTGTACTGCAAAGATGTCCAAGAGGAACTATTTCTATTAAAAAATTATTTCGACAGGGAGATATTTTTTTTTATTCGATATGATTACAAAATTGACAAGATTCCTTACTCTTGTTATTTACATTATAGGCCGTGACGGGCGATTATGCAACTGTAGAGATACATACTTGGGCCGTGCATGGTGGAAAGTTATTCTTAAACCAACGACGATAATGCAAAGGACTTCACAAAACGATCAGGGGATATATTTTGAAGGACAAGATCACTGATGATTACACTGGACAGTTTGTGGTTATGGGATTATACATGAATATGCATTAGAGTCAAAATTTCAAAATAGTGTAGCAGCCAATCAAATGTGACAGTAGACGAGATATATACAAATGTAGGGATGACGGACGAGGGCACAGTACAAGTTTTTGAGTGTATACTTGTGGAAGTGGTAAGCGTGTTTTAATGAGCACATGTGCACACAACGAAGTGGCGAGAACACATGTACATGCACACTAGAACAATACTGTGTGCATGTCTTGTGTATTGTGTGCCGTGGTGGAGTGTACTTGAGTGTTGTGTATGTCTGCGTGTCAGTGTGTGTGTGTAAGGACGTACCTTCGAGCCTGTCGACCTCCTTCTGGAGCTTCTGCACAGACCTCTCGGCGAACTCAGCTCGAGCCTCAGCCTGGGGGTATCAGGGTCAACAGTGGTCAACTTGGGTCATGGCACCAGGTATCAGAGTATAAACAAATATATCCATTGATAAAAATTAAATAAAAATGCATAATATATTCGACAACTATAACACAGATGCAAGAAGAATGCCATGCAAGAAAGTATATATACCCAGAAGGTGTAGCGACTCACCTGGGTGTTCAGACACCATATCACCAGTTAAAGGCAGCAGCTGGTGGGGCGGGCCACCCTCCCCACCGCTACGCCACGGACACACATACCCACTACTGACCGCCACGCGCTCAGCGTCCCACCACCAAGAGAACCCAAGGTAAAGCAGACAAGTTGCAGGTGTCACAGCTGAACAGTTGTTGAATGCCAAAACATGTCTCACCAGCAAGATTTTTAGAGAAGATAAGAGTAAAAACAGCAATATGTACAGCCATTTCCCCATGTGAACTAAATCCCCATTCACACATTTACAGACACCAGAAAGGGTGAGGTGAAAGAAAGGATACATTGTGGTATAAAGGAAAGCTACGTGAACGTTTTAGCACGAAACCTTTATTAAGGCCAATATCTATTTATGCTAAAGCAAGAAGTATTATTATTGTATTTAGCTATTTACTAGTGTTAGCAGAGAGCAAATATATGCTAAGGCACGTGGTAGGTGGTTAGTGAAGCTGTGTGTGGAGGCAAACTATGAAGATAAACATAGTGGGAAGTAACCAGTTAAGGCGTGTGTGAAAGCAAGTGTAGCAATTGGTAGAATAAGGGTGCGGGTAAAGGAGGGAATCTTATACCTCTCTCATACGGTGGGTCAGCTCCTTGATCTGCTCCTCAAAGTTATCCTCCCTCTGTGCAGCCTAAAACAACAACGGTAACAACACAGAGTTAACGGAGAACACTTAGGGCACAGACACTACCACCGTCAGCCAAGTTATATTTACTGTAAACTGACATCTGGAACCTCCGTCGTCTGCCTCTGCTGCTACCTGCCTACCCTCACTGTGTTCCCGTAAGTCACACACAACCATACGAAAGTACTGGAAGACACCACCACAAAGTTGACGTCCTCCTAACACCTATTAAGGCGGATACATGCTGTAATCCCTTCAGTGACGACCTCCATGTAAGCAAGTAGCAAGATACCAAACATTTATCAATCTACAGACTCAAACAGCCAACATTCAGAGAGGAGCTCCCAAGAAGACAGGACAAAAAGAAACCCAATAAACCGACACACCATCTGGCAATACTAGCCGCGAGTACTAAGTGATGGCGTCATTACCTCTCTCAAGCTTTGCGTCACACTTCTTAGCTGCGACTCCATCTTGTCTTCTTTCTGCGCAGACTGTGGCATTCACACGGAAAACATGACTAGGTTAGTAACATTTACACTCGTGTAGAAATATTTAAGATTTAACACTGCTGAACACAACAGATGTGAGTTGAGTCAATTTATACACTGAACTCATGCATACACCAACAGTGTAAGTACATTAGTTTACGTTTTTCTACCTAATACGAAAACCATTTTGTGAATTATAAATACGGATTAAGTGCTAATTTCAAACCACACAATATGAGTAATTCAATTTTGTTATATCTAAAGGAATGTTTTAATTCACATAAAAATCCTACATCTGGTTAGTAACGCGTGAAAACCAAATTTCAGACATATTAGCAACAGATACGGGACACGGCCGCCGATGGTTGTAGAGATATCGGCGGCGACTCTGTCAACAACACACTCTGTAAATCCAACAACAAAAACAAGTATATGGTCCAAAGGGGCAGGTTGCATCATTACCGCCTTCAGCTTGTTGGCAAGGGTCTTGATCTGCTCCTTGTAAGCCTCCTCACGCTGGTTGGCCTGTAGGGGGAAGGTCGGGTTATGTCAGCCCACACTGGGGTCACCACACCCCAGGGTTCACCAACACCTGGGCCAAACCTAATATGTTCGTATCTATGAATGTTTAAGTGACCGCCACAGACAAGGTACTCATTATAATCCATTCCTGGCATGCATTAGTAACCGCGTGAGTAAACAATCAAATGTTCATACGCAAATTCGTCACTAATTTATGTGAGCCCCATATCCTAGCAGGTGATAAAATGAAAGTGTAGACGAGCTATTAAATTTATCACTAGCACGAACATTTCGCGTAAAAATACATTTTCATTCTTAAACATACTTGGAATAGAATAAATAATTTACAATAAATTACATGCTTTAAAGTTTCTCGTTCGTTATCTTTAGGAATACGTCATAATCTACGTACGTTTATCCAAAGCTTCACACACCGTAGCATGTCAATGAAAAATTTATTTCAGCATTGAGTACGCAGTAATGAAGCAAATATAAAGTAATGATGTATATGATAAGGAATCCTCGAAAACAAAATACTAACTGATGGTGTATGTTTGAGATTCTTATTGTTTTTCTAATACACAGCGATTTTTATTGGATACACATGTGTTTCACACTCAAAGTTGTGACCACTGGAACAGTATCTCCCCCCGAGTCTAGACATGTTCCGCTACACTTCGTTCGTGTTTTTCCTAAGTTCATCTTAATTCAATAATATGGGTTTTTTCGTGGCCTTGTCACTTTTAAACCCCCAAACTAATCAATTTGGTTGTATGTGGCCCAGCATCCACCTTGCCACGATTTAATCAGGGGGAGAAGCTGAATGTTACAGAACAATCACGGAAAGGATCCAGTAAAGTTATCGCGACCTTGATTAGTGTACGGGACGGGGCAGGAAGTCTAGCCAAAGGTCAATTATTATTTTTATTATTTAAATTTTCAAAAATACATCGACAATCAGTTTTTGTCAATACCTGTATTTGATAAAACTTAGTCGTCTGATATATATTACTAATACTCGTTCCACCCGAGGTTTTCCTCATCTCGAATGATTGGGTTTAAACTCAGATGTAAAACGGTGAGTTGAATGACACCCATTGGCCGGAATAATTTCAAGTGACAATGGTTGAATAATTACCTTCAATTGATAAATGGTTGAAAATGTACCAATGATTCGACAAACGGAACTATGAGTTCCTTCTTTCAAAAGTTCTCGATCATATGAAAGATCCTGCACATCCAATAAATGGAAGGTACAGATCTATGTCGACAGGCAAGTGTAGAACACGATGGTGATCTTACCTTCTCCTCAGACACTTCAAGAGACTTCAAGTTGTTGCCAACGACACGCAGCTCCTCCTCAAGCTCGACGATCTTTCTGTTGGGCGAGAGGAGAGAGGCGACATCAGACATTACCTGTCACCAACCTCTCACACTCAATGCCAACATCTACACTCGTAAGGAGTGTTCTACAGCGAAGATATCCCGTGAAACTGACACTGACTTCAAACAACGGACTTGAACTAAGGCAATGAAAGCAGAGATAACATTTTGTTGAACAATTCAAAATCACTTTAATATTCTTTGCATGTCAACAAAACAAATCTATCAGTCGCGAAATCTGCGCTTAACTTTATTTGCATACAAATTCAAAATTAATGAACCGATAGCTAATATAATCTACATAACTAAATAAATCTGTCACTCAGGGGTCAACAACAGGACATGATCCCGTGTTGACTAGATGCACATAACACAGGTACTTACCCCTCGGCGGCTTCTGCCCTTTCCTCTGCCCGTTCTAGGTCGTTCTCCAACATGACGCACTTGCGGGCCAGCTGAAGGGGATCACCCGGGGTCACGCATCAAACAACAACCAAAACAAAAGCACTACCATTACTCGTGGGTCATGCAGTGAGGTCAACGCTAACCCGTGTTGTACAGTAAGTGTTGACAGCCGTGGTGTGGTGGGAGTCGTCAAGTGAGTGACAATTGCTAGGTACAGTTATGGTCACGTTTTCAGACAGTATATAGCCATGTTTTGAAGAAGCCAATGCTAATATGAACCATTCACAGCTATGGTGTTCAGTCACCGTTTTTTCACCAAGCCTCGAAGTGTCTTGCTTGACTAGTCCCAACACACATAAGCTGTATAATGATGAGCCCTGTCAGCATGTGAGGCCGTGCAGTAGTAGTATAAATCGTAATTAAATAAAACCATGCAGAAATCCCTTACTATACAGAATTATGTGTAGCTATAAAAACACACCAAGCAAAAAAAAATTGTAACACATAAAAAATAACAGTAAAGCTTGCCGATGGTAATTTATAATTACAATGTACACACCAAAACTATGCGACAACAGATCCAAGTCCCTGTGAAGAGAAGACTAAATGAATGGTGAGTGCTTGTAGAGGGGGCGCAGCAGACCTAAGCCAGCAACACGCCTTTTCAGGTCATTAATCCAATTAGCAACAACTTGAGCCGAGTTACTCTTGATTCCAGCTGAGGCGTCCGCGGGCCGAAGTCTGCCACGCCGTACATTACTTGTGATCACCGCTGTGTTATGGCTGGAGACAGCTTGCCAGCTGCACGCTGTTACGACTGAAGACAGCTGCACTCCCCTTCCCTCGTGTTGGTGGCAGCTATACACAACAATCAGGGCACACATTTCTCAACAGGCTGTCAGTGCTGCGTCTATTAAACTTAATATGAAACTCCTATGTGAAGACATTCTTTGAGATAATAAGAAGTTTTTCAAAATCTATTAATGACGTCAGTGCACAAGAAGTACGCCTCGAGGAATGTTATGCCCAAAACGTTGCAACATGCAGGTCCGAGTTCTACACAACACACAAAAGTTGAGGTTTGCGGCCTCAGGAATAGAAAACCGTCCCGTGCTGTACCGCCCTTAAACCTGACACTTACGATTCACCAGTCTCGGCACGCTCCTCAGCACGCTCAAGGTCGGCTTCAACCATGGCCAGCTTACGGGCAACCTGTGGACGTGGGCAGGAGGAGCCATCAGTCAAGAGGAAGAGGACGGGTATCAAGCCACCATGTATGGGATACAGGAGGCCAGAAGGGCAACGGCGCGTTTCCGTAACGCTACAATCAATTAATGGATACTGGGGACCCCGACCCCGGGTTAATAGTGGAAGTGTGACGTTTACTAGTATGACAAAGCTTTAGAAGATTATATTTTTATTTTTTTACAAAAGATTGAAAAATTTTAAAAGAAAGATTTCTAGGTAAGAAATTTTCTGGTAAAAAAAACCTAGGCCTAGAGTGGCATCCACGGGGGTTAATCATGCTGCATTATGGCATTGAAAACCACACGGATCAATTCCAACATTTTACTGAAGTTCAGTGGAGGCTGTGAATGTTGTCTTGACAGTTAGTAGAGAGAGTAAGTGGTTGCTAAGATGGCATATTATTCTACTTTTATCAAGAAGTTAAAACACACATGGGATAACCTAGAGAAGGTACTGGGGCAGGACTCCTGAAACAGACAAAGATACGGTCATGAGACGACACGAGTTAGTAATAATAACTACTGGCGGCTGGCAGTGGTGGCCGCAGGGCGTCACGCGACTGTTAGAGGAGACAAGTAAGAACACACATCAACACGACGCCTGCCATCATGCGGCAATCACCTCGTCGTATTTCCTGTCGGCCTCCTCAGCCAGGAAACGGGCCTCCTTAAGCTGGTTCTCGAGGGCATCCATGCGCTCCTCGTCGGACAGGGAGCGGTTCTCGAGCACCTTGCGCATGCTGTGGGGGGGAGGAACAAGCCGACGGGTTAGAGTTGAGTCCACAATACCCGACGCTCGACACCCACGGACAGTAATCCTGCTGCTGCTCCTCGACACCATTGCTGAGGCACTTGTGACTAATAGGATTAATTCCCACCCTAGCCAGACGTGCGACAGTGTCCACGTAGGAGGAAGGAGGCAGCACCGATTCCTTATACTTTACTAGTCTTACAAAGTTATAAGCTCCTTATTTACTTATTTATTTATTGCCTTCCTCATTACTACTAGCGTGTCTGCCGTGACTGGCCGGGTCATGGGGTGGTCTCCCAGGACCAACAATTACACAGGGGCACTGAGAAGGTCGTACCTCTTCATATTTCTTATCTGCCTCCTCAGCAATATGCTTAGCCTGTGCCAGCTGGGTCTCCAAGATGCCCACACGATCGTCTTCCATGTTTGCTCGGTTTTCCAAGCACTTGCGGGCTCTGGTGGTGGTGATGGGGAGGAGACGATAATGATGAAGATGGACGGTTGGTCAAGGTGAAGGTTGTGGTGGTATTTGGTGGAACATCCAACAATAGCAGCAGGAAGATACAAAGAGGAAATACGTTTTGGTTAACATCATCATACTTTTATAATGGGTCTACCTAAAACTTGCGTAGAATTACGATATATTATAGCAATACGTTTCCGGTGTTGACGCTTCCGGCTGTAGCTATCCGAGCACTTTTACGCCCTTAACATTTATAATCAGATTCAATATTCTACAATTCAAATTTAAATAGGCGGAGCACCTTCATCACGTGCAGGAACTTTAGAAGAATGGGAAAGGATTAAGAATGAGATTTACTGTGATACGATACTGAGATTTTCCAATTAATTTACAGGATATGAGCTAAAAAGGCAAATAATTAAATATATGAAGGTGTTGATCACAATCGTAACGTCCACCGATAGCTACTAACCAGAGTGACAACAGCTTTTATTATATTATACCTTATGTATTAAAAAATAAGACCAGTTTGTGACTTTTCAAGTTGAGGAACAGCGTTTGAGTCTTTCAGAATGAAGTTATCTAACAGTGATAGTATTTTGGACTAACTTCTCAAGACACTTTTATTAAACAACAACAGTGACTATTTTTGGTCTTTACTACTGGGTTGAGGTTGTGTATAATTTGGTTAATAGTTTATCCTTCTTGTACTGCTAAAATGTCTCTCAGGAATTTTTTTAAAGAGTAAAACTTGTTCTTTGTTAAATGAAAACGCCCTAAGACCAATGGTTTAGCCACGTAAAAATAATGATTTCCGAATCCTGCATTATATTGTACAACTATTCTGTAATACTGTGCGTACAACTAATAAATTAACACCTATATTTGGCAATACGTACATCAATAAATGAGGTCGGGGTAATGTGTAAATGAAGAAATAGTTATCAATAGTTTTACAGTGCAATGTGTAAATGAAAACTTATGAGAGAATTTGTGGCAACATACCTAAGAAATTAATACATAAGATACATGTAAATAAATACATACAAGTGATGTGTAGGTGGGAGGGTTTATTGTGGTGGGGCGGGCAAGTGCGACGAGTTGCCCAGGTGTGTTTTGAGACTTACCTGTGGTGGCCCCGTCAACCCTGGCCGGCGACAAGTAACCACAAGGGGCCGCGTGGCACACCCACCACCACGACCAAGCTTTACTACACAATTCCAACACTTTGCCTTGCTAACTTTTTTTTTTTTACTTTTTCATATCGTTTCTATTGCTCTCATTCTCTCCCCTGCTCTTTGGTGAATATATAATTTTTTTTTCTATAATTTTTTTTAAGCTTTATGATTACTAGGGTATGACGCAGTTGTGTCGTATGTAAGGTGTGCAGTATGGGCTGGGGATGAGTCGACCCGACCTCTCCCCCAGCACCGCCGACCCACGCCCCCAAGACCACACACCGCCCACAAGGATGAAAGGAGGAAGGTAGCAGTGGGTATGGGAGGGGGCATGGTGGGTGGCAGACTGAGCGGGTCAGAGCGCCTCCTGCACCGCCTGCTCAGCCTGGAGGGCGGCGAAGAGGCGCTCCACTTTGGCCCCGATGTCGGCGATGCGGGAGAGGAGGTGTTGGGCGCGCTGGTCCTGTTCGTCAGGAGATACTGACCGCTCGGACTCGTCGGCGGCCTGAGAAGCCTCGGCCAGCTTGGTGGTGGCGGTGTTGAGGCGCTCCTCAGAGCGTTCCAGGTCCTCTTCCAGCAGCTGGATGCGACGGTTAAGAGCGGCCACCTCACCCTCAGCCTGTAAATGTAAAAAGGAGCGAACAATCAGAGTACCGCCTTCAACGTCTGCAAGAGAGCTTTTGCTATGCGGCTTACACACACACACACACACAAAAGGACGCACGCACGCACATACGCGCGCACACACACACGACTCGTGTAGTTTCCTGAGCACACTGATAACGGCCGCACAAAACTCCACACTCCCGCTACTTTCTTTGAGCGGCTTTCTCCACACCAACTTTCATACTTGTTCTAAAACAGACACCATTCTGGCTTTCACATGAGGTCTAGGGAGGAGATAAATTAGTGATGATATAATGAACTGAGTTTGAGTTTTCAGTATTTACTTTTGTGTAGGCTAGTAGTACTTGATATGCAGAAGTAGAAAAATTAAATAGGCGTGATATTATTACACTGCATTAATATAATCTTACGGAACCAAAAAAATTACTGAATTCTCCAAAAGGGAAGCAGCAAAATCAAGAGGAAAATTTCTGGTGCTGAACACTCGAGTTAGCTCATTTAGGTTATTCCGAGGGAGGTTTATCTTGTAGACCCACGAGGGAATCTTTTATCAAGCATGGGAGGGACTGTAATGTATTTTAGGTATGACACTATCTTATTTGTATTGAATGGTACACTGGATATTTTTCTGCTAACTCAAGTAACACACAGTAATAATTAGTCGAATGGAAATAAATATAAACAAAACTCCATTTACAAATAATAAAACCAAAGACATACATAATACACATCATTGCTAGTTCACATGGAAATAAAAGATACCCACTGCAAAATAAAAGAGAAAAGGAATTATTAAGTAAGGCAAATAATGGACATCCACAAGGCATTTAACTGAATGCTTGGCAACTTCACTAAGGAGTTTAGGTGAGATCTTGAGTGCGACAGAACACAAGATCACCACAACATGCAATCATATTGTCCCTTTGGTAGTCTCGGTGGTGTTTACTACACCTGTGTTTGTAAGACTAGGATCTGCTGCAGTTATCCTATGAAAACCTTCCTATGTTGTACTAATTAAAAGTATGTTCATAACACTTCCAAGTATAGCCTACTGTTCCCAACACTAAGCTATCTTGCATAGTTTTAGAACTGCAAAATATAAGCTAAAATTATGCTCAAAGAGTCTTGCCACACAAGACTTGTCGCTAATTCCAAGCACATTCGTACACACCCACCAGAGGCTTCTGCGGGTGATATCATGAAGAACACACATGTATTTAACTCCATGATACCCAAACAGATAATTGGTGTTTGGGTTGAGCCGAGCTAGAGTAACTGTCGTGTCTTCAAGCCCACAGTTGACCGTAGGTTGCTAGGGGGTGAGGTGAGTGTAAACTGCTGGGCGAAAGGTCCAGGATGGCCATCTGGTGGTGGTGCCACCTGTCCACACTTACACCTTCACTCTCCCAAAACACTTTTTAATCTCACGGCGAGCAAGCGCCTTACATTTATTGACTCAGAGCCCATTACACAATCTACTCTTAACACACTACTAATTTCCCTGCATGGTTCATTGCCTTTCAGTAATTTTCGGACAAGGGCAGCACACACCGGGCAGGTCTGGAGACGCCCTTGGGCCTGTGAGTCATACAATGGCTCCTTGGTTGGCCTTAAAAGGTAGCAGTCTTCTCATTGATTCCCCAGGCCGTCCCTGGTTGCTCTCTAACACAGAAGGACGCGTGAGTGGTTGTGCAAATCTGTCTGATACTTCCGCGGAAAACCTGAAATAGTGGTCTACTAGTGGTACTGCCCTAACAAACTTAACAACTAAACTATATTCATCTAGGTGTATATATTGTCACCCTGTTGCTATATACTGTGTATGGACTATAGTGAGACAATAGGCTTGCATTTCTAACAATGGTGTTTACTTTCAATTCATAAGTAAGTGTAACTGGTGATGCGTCCGGGACAAGAAGCCTCGTCAGGAAACCCACCCCAACCACACTGGGTACTACTGTGCCCGAGGTTGTTCTGTTCCTGTACTCTGGTCTTGCATGCAAATAATTTCTTCATAGGATGGAGACACACAAAAATGATATTGTTGCGAGATGGACATCGCAACCTATGGCGGCTTCTTTACCAAGGGAGATAAGAGTATTGTAACCCAAGTTTCTTTTCCCAAATGGTATGCAATACATTTTTTTTTTCGTGAGGGATGGGCAGAAAATTTTACTACGGCGTCGTACAACAATCTAAATTCTTTGTCAGGGATGGACTCTTATTTTTTCATAAGTCTTGGATTACAAATTTAACTTCTTTTTTAACCATGTTCTATGACGCTACATTTTTTTAATATCAAATGTGGGAAAGACAAACAAGCTGTCAGGATGTGAAGGCAAGAGCAGCTGACCCCTAGCAAAAGGTGAAAGGTCTTCTCACACAGTGTTAAAGAGACAGGAATGGGAGGGTACACCAATCAAGGGAGATTTCAGATTTGCCCCCGAGGGGGCTAGTTTATTGGGCACCCCCTTACATCCTGTGCAAGGTGAAGCGCAGAAGCGTTTACAGCGCCCAACAGGGAAGTATGAAAAGTTCATACTTGCCTTAATGACTCGTACATTAAGGGCGTAAAAGCCTGAAGGGTCATAGGTTTCGTCAAGTTACATAAAGTGAGAGAATGATGAGTGTGTGGGGGGAAAATTCCCGGTACATTTCATCTGTTTAGGGCAAAGAGTGGCAGGTCCCTAATAATGTCAAATGCCAGGCCTGTGACTAGGAGGAGGGAAAACCAATCAAGGGAGATGAGACAAGAATCTTCGAATGCACGGAGAGTGGTCCTTTAACCCCCCCCCCCACACACAGATTCACGTTCTCCGGAAAATGGAGATAAAGAGCATCCGCTGTTACGGCACCTACTAGATCCATTCCTCTCCTCACGACGACTCTTTCTCATCTACAGATATTTATCCTTGGACATTAAACACACAGTACTGCATGTGTGTTTAAGAGGGTATATTAATGTGGTATTCGTCAAGTGTTACTTGTATTTTGATAATGAGTGTAGATGTGGTTTGCTATAGTGTACGTTATAGTGGATGCGGGTAGTAAGAATGCACAAAATAAGTGAAAGGGAGAAAGAGGAGCAAGGGGAGGGAGCTTTAAGCGGCGACGTGTAATTGTGTGGCTGTGTACGTGTACCACCACCAGCCAACCAGAGGAGGAGCGCCGTCGCCATGGTAGGTGTTGTTGCTGAAGCTGCCGCCTGGGCTAGCCTGACTGTGACCGCCACTCCAATGGCTGGGTAGTGGCCGGGTGGTGGTGGGCACGCACACGCCATGTCCATGTTTGGCCACACCCCCACCCTGCCGCTGCCCGCTCGTCTCTCCCACCTCCCTCCCTCCTCCTACTACACCCAGCCCCTCTCATCCCCCAGTGACCTAGCCCTCCTCACAGCCTTAACAGCTCTCCACATCCACTCGTTTAACATCATCCATGGGGGCGAGACTCATTACAACCAGGATGTTCATACCACCTATCAAAATTCCATTAACGTGGCTGGTATTTACACTTCCCGTTGACGGCAGCGTGACATCACACTTTATGAGATACAGTATGAGAAAGTATTTATGCAAGAAATGGTGAGCCTGAGTGTAACTGTGGGGGCCAGAGGTCAGGAGTTAGCAGGACAACGTAACGGAGGGCTGTTGAGGCCGGGCGGATGCGCTCTACAATTATGTAGGATAAACTATCAGAGGATGTTCAACTGTACTGGGAACCCCAAACATCTGGTTCAAAATAAACACACGTCGTTTGCATTATAATGTCACAAGTTACCATTGATTAATCATCTCTCTCCCAGAAAACTTTTACACAGGATTACCAATGTTCCCACGTACATTTTGTAAGATTGCTATAAATTTATATACTGGTAGACATTAGCCATATAGATAAACTTTTAGTACAAGGGCCAAAACAGTCAAGAAGAACCAAAGTAGATTTATGATGTAATTTAATTTACTGTACCAGGTACGTTGCGTATGGTACATACTGATCTACCAGAAGACAGTGACCAAAATAGGTGTAAGGTTACACAAGAGCCAAGGGGTGGTTGTTTGAGCAGTCCGGGCACAGCACAGATCACCCGACGCAACTCGACTGGTCATGCCACTCTTGCCAGGCAGTTGTTACTTTGGTCTTGCCTGCTCACCAACCTTCCCGAAGCTAACAGTAGCACTCCTGTTGGTGTTGATCATTATAAACGATTGCTTAAATGATCAACACCCCCTAAAAGGAGCCACATAAACATTGATTTAATTCTTCTCAACTATGAGCACAAGAAAGGTGCAGTAGCTCCCTTTGTTCGTAAATTGTACAACGCATTGTATCACAACGGTATGCCCCCCCCCCCCAAGCAACATCACCACCCAAGCCTCGCACCCGTTAACCCAAGTGATTTGACTAATGCTCAGCGGAAGATCTGCAGAACTACCAGTCCCCCTGACACTGCCCCCCCCCATCCCCTGGTTACGTTAGCACATCATACCAACACCCACCTAAAATTCCTCCATCACAGACTTTTGTGTAATACGTCACGTACATATGTATAATTATTGAACAGGGACATTATACGTGGGGGGGGGGGCATTGTCCAGTAGTAAATTATGGCGTGGTGCCAGCAATGTGTGGCAGATGGTGAGCAGCCAGACGTCGGGGAGGGACGGGCGGGCTCCGTGTATAAGCAACCACCCAACACATTTGTTCAACTCATGACAACTGCGAGGGCTCCTCCTACACTTCCAACTGTGACTAAGGTTATCTCGTGTTAATTAAGCCAAGATACAATAGAGTACCGTCAACCTATTATCACTTTGGTTTCAGGGTACATACTGGATTGTGTTTTACTCTTAATAGTACCGGTAATGAAAACGGGGGTTTCGTACCCACTAGTTCTATTACTGATTATAATTATAATCGTATCTTTATGTAAAATAAAAAAAATAATTAAGACTTCCAAGAACAAACGTAAATATCTACTTAAATCTTCACTTCAACCTGAAATTTGGTACCGGGTACTGTATAACGAGTCGATCTGGACTTATTTGGTGAATCGAACTTGTTTCGAGGAGGTAAATATTACGTGTACACAAATGGGTACTCCTCTAACCCACAGATTAAAGTGTGCGAGTTAAAAGGTATTTACATAACAGGGGGTGACTGACTGGCTTACCTCGCACCGGTATCCCGCGGTGAGTAAACCCCGCCAGACACCTGTACTATCCCATTATCCACACATGGTAGTCTCCCCGACCCCCGCCACCCATGACAACACACCTATCATCACCAACACCTCCATGCTCATATTATACCACAGTTTCACAAGATGACAGCGCGGTGTATCACATACTTCATGGAGTAACTCACAAGTAAGGAAGTGTGAAATGCTGCTGCTCTTGGGATGTAAAGGTTGTTTGGCTAAGATTGGTTTCATTGTGTAATAAGTCCTAGTCGATTCTTATCCAGTCAGCTGCTTGCATCTCTGACAACAACCTTGTACGGCACTAATGCTGGTAATAGAAAATAAACAAGTGTTGAGAGAAGACAATTCGCCAGCAGTGCACAGTGTCACACTACACAATACAATGAACTACGTTACGGAAATATCACCGATTGATGAACCTGGGTACGGTAACTATTTGTTAAAAACACACGGGGTATAGTATGAAGTTTTATGTACTTTTTGTAGGCGAGCATACACGAACGAGAGAGAGAGAGAGAGGCACATGCTGCTCGGGAATCAAGTTCGATTCGACATTTGAGCTAGTAAGCCTCTCTCCAGCTGATGGCGAGACATGAACACTGTGACGGTGCGAGAGAGAGCTCAGTGGAGCAGCCTACCACAGTCGCCTCTGGTGATCCAAGTCTCCGTTACCCTCGATACAAACTGGTGGGGGGTCAGCGACGAGGAGGGGGTAGGCTTGGTGGAGGGCAGTAACTATTCTTCAGACTCCTCTTGAACGCCTTACACACACGCACCCAAGGAACAAAGCAATAATGTAAGCTGCAACAACGACACTGCACGACCACCAGAAGGCGGAAATAACTTTCAACTCGTGACAACAACAATAGCCTCCAATTTTACTTCCTTCTTATACGGTAAACTCATCTTAATATCCCTGGCCAATGACCTAACCACACACGCGGCATATTAGGGACCCCCTCCCCCCCTCCAGCCACTCCGTCTCTTCCACCGTCCGTCTGAGTCCCATTTAGTCCCCACATGAGTCACAGGTAAGTGGACTGCCTGCCTGGACGAGCGGCTCCACCGTAGCCCCCAGGGAGCCACCCTAACTCCTCCATCCTCTGCTAGACATATCACGTCACATTCGCCTCGTGATACCAACACAATATTGTAAGTAGTGTCTCGCCTTCATTAGTCAAGTAATCAGGCAAAATAGTCTAGTTCAACTCGCCATGGCTATTGTAAATAGTCTACGACTATCAATTGAGAGCAGAATTTCTTGACCATGAGAGTTGTACCGTCCAGAATATTATTTATCTTATCAATCTACGAAAACATGTGTTTGAGTCTTCAAACAAAATAGCTGTGTGCTGTGTGAATCAAGTTTATAACGGGAATAGGAACTGGAGGAGAGAGCGAGCTCACACAGGCGAGCACTGTGCTCCACCCGCTCTAGCAGCCTTGCGTCAACACTGCTGGCGGCCGCCGCCGCAACAGTTTCAACATCACCACCACTAACTTTCTTTTACGTTAACGGGAAGGTACAAGGAAGACGGCGGGAAATGCAATGCTTTCACAGTGAACTATAGGCCTATACGATAAGTTTAAAAGCCAAGACCATTTACCCGTTGTCAACTGTATCCGATACATTCAATGTCAATGTATCTAATGTAAACTATTACATTAATTTAAAGCTTCACTGTACTCTATAGTATATTCAGTTGACATCTTATAAAATAAAAACCAACACACCGACTAATTTGCATGCGTTCCATTCCCTTATGACATTAAGCATAACATGATAATTAATTTACCATCCCCACTACTGACTCTCGTGTGTATAATACTATCAGCCACTTAAGTATTATTACACACAGCTGCTCGATACGTCAATGGCGACCAGAATGTAATGACATATGCTTCCTCAAATCATGTGCAACAGATACAGTAGAGTCACAACAGGAACCACCTCATTATTACTCTATGCCACATACTACGGTGACATAGAATATTTATCTTTGGGGTTTCAAAGTCACACACACCAACAAAAGCGCTTTGTGTGAGCAACCAAGACCAATCGCTACAGCATATTCACAAAACTAACACCACCAAAAGGGCTCGACAACTTATATGCCTGCACTGTACCGTCAACCTTATCGACAAGGGTCACAAGGCTGAGATTAGCGACACTGTTCTTCCTCTCAGTCGTTGCCTTGCAAATCTAAACAACGCGCTCTTTTCCCATCCGCAATGAACTCATTCCTCAGCTTAAG
Organism: Homarus americanus; assembly: GCF_018991925.1. Taxonomy (NCBI): domain Eukaryota; kingdom Metazoa; phylum Arthropoda; class Malacostraca; order Decapoda; family Nephropidae; genus Homarus; species Homarus americanus. The sequence continues at coordinate 1,664,118 of NW_024745671.1, forward strand.
ACACCACGCCACCAGGCGGGGTTTATATCACAAACAAACATTTCAAAACATGCAGTGAAACCTCTCCTTCTTTTCAACCCCCTCCCTCAAGGCAAAAAAAAAGTTGCTGCGTTTGCTTATACAGTATTTTCAAGATTAGCATTAGTTTCTTAGATAATAACTGCAGATATTTTTTGCGATTATCCTTTTGTTACATCAATGTCTTCGGGAAATATTTTTACACAATACAGTTGACTCCAAGGCAAAGGAAATTGAAGGTACTTGTACAGGTAAATTCCGTTAGCTATATGATAAAACCATGAAAATGTCATCCTTAGTGAGGCAGGGTACAGAAGCCAATGACCTCTAACCACAACATTACTCGCGCCTGAGTCACATAACTACAAACACTTGTTTATCACTTATTTTGACTCCTACAAGTAAGATTTTTTTCTTGTCTTCAATATAAGTACATTTATTGGTCATGACGCAGCACGGCAAGCTTACCAGTTCTGATATAAAATGCTTTACGAGTCCAGCCGACGGCAAACACTTCTATACCAGCATATAAAGAACATTTGATTATAAGTAACTATAGCCTGTACACAATCATGACACACTGAGAAATTAATAGTCATGGTCACAGAGGAGCATCGTGCTGTCTTAAAACTGTTGATAATATCAACACAACGCCCCATGTTGGCTCATGATTTATCATTATCTTATCTGTTATCTTATCGGTGCACCGAGCTCCAAGTTCCCGTCTCCTCTCACAGTGGCTCTTATTGTTGTCACTCCGTTTCTCTGGAGGTACGCAACTTACATCCCCAAATACAAACTTTTATAAACAAAAATTGTCCCCGGGTTATCATAAAACTAACCCATTTGTCGTTGTATTTATTTGTTCGCCGTATAGACAATAATCCGGATACAGTACTAGCAAGTTGAAAAATTACATCTAAAAATTTTCGGAAAACTGTAAATGAAAAAGTTCATTTTATTCATACGCTGAAGTTCAAATGTTAATTATATTAACTCCATCCTTATGTTAATCTTTTGTTTATGATATAAATTCAGAGGAAGCATTTATAAGTTCCATATAACACGAAGTCATATTATAACCTTCATGAAAGATGAAGTGAACATACTGTAGACTACCCGACGTGTTTTAAGCACGACCTTCATAACCTGTACAGACTCTACATGACACACAACATGTAGTCAGAGTATAGCCAACACAGGGCGGTCATTTCTAACATACCCAAACAGCTTGAAATGAATGTGGCTTGCGTGCTAGTGAAAGTGTGTCAAAGCCCTTACACCCAACCTAATTTTAACCTCGCTCGCCCATGACAAGTAACGTAAGTGCCACTACTTCACCACTCATAATTGGGTTAAATTTAATTCCTGGTCATGTTAAATTACGGTTAATGATCCAACTTGTTCCGTATTAATCAGGTTGGCACACTTTATGGCAGAAAAAAAAGTACGGTAATTGAATATTGACTTCTAAAATTACCATGAATTGACAAGCTTTTTAAGTTAAATATATCAACTAAATAAAAGATCATATATCTTCATCAACAGGTAAAGCGAGGGGCCAATGTCTCAACCATTTTAAGTATCAGCTCAGCACACCGACGCCATCACACCACCTTCACGGGATGTAGGTAAGCTACATATTTTTTTTTACTCTTCCCATCAATATTAGTTATTTGGATGGGTGTTCCACGTGTTATTATTCAAGCTTAACTATTTTGTAGCAAACGTGCACAGCAATTTTTATGCTACAGATTGTGTATTGATTTTCATAACGACTTACTCTGGATTTTATTGCCTTTGAACATACAGTATTATGCACCTGAAAACTACGAAACAAAATTGGCTGCTGGAAACACAAGGGAACTACATTTGCGTGACGTGGTAGTTGATATGAGGGGAGGTTACTGCGCTATGACTGATCTGGCTCCACGCCCATCCCGCCCACCACCCCACGCCCACATCCGCACTCTACTCTCCACTACACACATCACCTACACGCGGAAGTGTAGTTTACCGCCACGCCTACACGAGGAAACACGGTCAGTAGACACGCACAAACATACACCTGTTTTACAGTCACACGCAGTGTATCCCTAGATGCATCTGTGATCTGGGGCTCACACAGTGCCCATAACCCCCTGACATCGATCACAACCCAGACATTGAGTTTGTGTAAATACCTGAGCACAACCCATTGAAAAATTCAACTAGGAGTGAGCACAACCCACTGATACGAAACACAAAGAACTAGTAGAGAACACAACTACAATAAACACAGTGAGCTAAAGTGTTGAGCTCAACCTAGTACTCGGACACTCTCTTTCGCATACCGGTACATTTATCAATTTATAGCGGGGGCGTGAGTTTCCTCTGTCGTGACAAGCTTGGTATTGGCTTTTTGTCTGCGATCACTAGCCATAAAGTGAGGGCGGAGGACACACTCGCAGGGTGGGGGGCAACCTGGTACAAGGGGACGTTTTTATACCCCTTTTTGTGGCATAGGCGGGCCATGTACTATTGCTGTGCATTGTCCAAACACCCCTGGCATCGTTAAAGCAACGGGAAAGAGGAAATTGGGTGGAGGAGAAAGTTGGGGCCAGCCACAGCCTAGATATAACATCATGATGTCCTATATTTCCGGATTGACTAAACCTTGCAACCTGTACAGCATAAGACTAAAGGTGTGGCATGATACAGTTTACAATACTACTGTAGTGCACTTAGCTCCTACTGGCATATATATATATATATATAACTGGATACCTGCTACACATCAATAACGATGAGACAGAGAGAGAAATTACTTTCACTTAGTGTGTGTCTGTAGACAAAGCAGGAGTCAGTCAGTAACCAAGGACTCTCACTACCAACAGCCTACGTCACTCCCCCTCTCTCTTACTCGCTCAGCCTCTGCATCTCATTAGCCTCACTCCCTCCCGCCTCAGCTACATCTCATTTAGTCGCCACCATGACACGGTTCGTCCTATTCCCTTATTCACTAACAGTTACGTTTAACCCTTCATCATCATTATTTTATCAACATTTTCAGAATTGTCTTTTGTTTTCAGGCCATTTCGTCATTGCTATATAAAAAGGTTCTGAATCAATCTATTTTTATCCCTAGCGTTACGCAAGACTCAGTTGATGAGTATGAATGGTAGCAGACGTGAAGGTCGGTGAGGGAACGTTGAAGATGGTGACTGTAGGTGGGTTAAGGACATGTCTGTGGGTGGACTAACGTAGAATCTGGGGGGAGCGGGCGTGGTGACCGGTGTGTGTGGTCATTACTCGTAGACAATTTGGGTGACGTCAGGGGCTGAACATGACGTGATGAGCGGGCAATGTTCAGCACTTCCGCCAACCACCACGTCTGTCTGGGAGCGGAAGAGGTGGTCATGTGATGCTACACCACCTTACTGCTACTGTGAGGCAGGGGAAGGGCGGTGCCATACAAGGACACACACACAGGGGAAGGGCGGTGCCATACAAGGACACACACACAGGGGAAGGGCGGTGCCATACAAGGACACACACACAGGGGAAGGGCGGTGCCACAAGGACACACATACAGGAATACACACGCAATACGTACATATATACATATATATATACTTACACGCACAAAAAGGATTTAAACCCACAGGAACCAGAACGAATATAATTTCAGACTCCAAACCTACGGTAAATTAACATTCACACACCTACGTCCTATACCTACACCCACACAAAGTACAGGGCGTACCAACCATTTTTAACATTAATAAATTTAATTGGAAAGTAGCCAATAATATCCATACACGCATTCAGATCTCGAGTCATATATACTCAAAGTATATAACTAAAATATAATAAAACGATGCGAAAGTGTTCTTTATGTAAATAATGGCTCTATCAACACGGTCTTCACACAATGATACGCGTTAGGTCGAACTTGTATTTTTACCTCCAGAATATAACATTTCACCTATAATCTAAACGAAATGACGAATTTTCCCATTACCCGAACATTATAAAATAATTGAAATCGGAGTTAAATAATCGGGTTCTATTACTAATTAAAAGTTGATAGAGCATAGGCACATTTAAAGGTTTTGGATGATCACGGCGTGTACAAATTGATGCACAAGGTGGGTTTACGAAAGACTTGTGGAAGACGGAGGTCGAATGGTGAGCAGTAGAGAAGGCAGTTGAGTCAAGAGGATGGATATCGGATAAGAAAGGGGGATGAGTAATTGAGAAAGGAGGAGAAACGGTTTGGTAAGGTGGGTACGATGCTGGGGATTGAGTAAAAGGGGAAGTCAGATATGGATGAGAATGGGGAACATGCAGGTGAATATGGAGGAAATTAGGCGTGGAGGGAAGTGAAGAAGTGTGTGAAAAATGAAGGGAGGTGGTTTGGAGTGGAGGGAAGGGTGGTGGTGGTGGTTTAGCTAAAGCGGCCGCTGATCCGAGGTGAGAGCCCAGCCCAGCACAGGCAGGTCTTCCCGGGGCCCTCCGCCACCAGCAGTGATGTAACAAGTGATGCAAGCACGATTATAAAGCATCTGTTACCATTAACACTTACCAAGGACCCTGATAGGCTTTGAGAATCTTGAGTACATAAAGTGTAAACTTATTATATTCTATTAGCATGGTAATATACTGGCAAAAACTAGTACCGCTGCTGGCCATGGATCATGTCGGGCTTTGAGGAAGGTGTTGCACAAAACTGTGGTGTCATATTACGATGCCTGTGAAGGAATACTACAGGCTGTGGCTTTCCTTCACAGAACCGGGCGGGTTTTTGTCTAGGACAATTTTGCGACCTCATAATAAAATCCGAAATACAAATAATGAACTACAATCTCCAGCTGTTGCTTTTCACTGATATACAGCTGTATTTTCCAATTGTAGTCAATGCAAAGGGCTGGGGTGTTGCTAGGACAGATTGTATTACTAGCCTCCAGCTACATGAATCATTTATCACCGTGTGAATGATGTATAAACTATGAACACAAAAGATGCCACAAAGATACGAGTCGCGAGTTATCTCCGTAAGTCATATTATAACCAAAGTCGGAAAAACATCGTATTCTCCCCAAAAATTCAAATTGTCAGGAAAATTTAACCCGTGAATTCATTAAGAATAACTACAAAGGGTACCGGTAGTGTCCTATCATGTTCCACATAAGAAGACTCATACAAGACAACCTCCAGTGTTCTGATATACTAACATAGGTGGTTTGAAGTGAGCGAACATGATAGTCTAGGTCTCTAGGAGGGCAGACACACAGAAAGACAGACACAACGTAGTCCCGAGCTTTCCCACGCATTGATGAGAGTTTCCCACGGTGCACCTGCAGTACACACCCCACTGCCGCCTCCCCTCATTCACTCACCTGGGTCAAACCTACCACACCTTTACCATGGAATACAGGGACACGAAGCGACACAAACAGACTCGCACTCTCAAACATCCTCTCTCGCCCACACCTCTTCTCACACACAAACTATGTAGTCTTATGAACTAAACAACTAAAGTCTTTCCATAACAAAATCATGTCCAACAGGGAATTACTCAATGTTATCCGCGTTGTTTGCAAATTCATTCGAGATAGTTCAATTCCGGTATAAAAAGGGACGTAGGATGAACCGCCCTAAAAGTGATCTATTCATGCCTAGTTACAATGAACATGAACCACAAGAACAGCTACAAGAGCTCTCTTACCGTAGGAGCTAAAACAATGGATGTCCTGCTTAGGAAACAAACAAATTGAACGTCTCATTAATTACAAAATAAACGTCCGTTATGAATGAACGCCTCACCATGAGCCATATGATCACTGTGCCCAGTCAAACGATGCACAAACAATACAAAATGATACAAGTTCAACGCTTTAAAAGCAAATATCAAAACCCTGAAAACCTTACCTCAACTTTCACCCTAATTTGACACAGTTCAATCCAAGAATTATTCCCTAGAATGCTGTACTGTTTGATAAATATACATCCAATGAAACTTTAAATGGACCAACGATGATATTGATAGTTTCTTTAGCCAGAAAAAATACCGATACAGAGTAGACAATAATAACAATATCGACATGGCTGAGCAATTTGAGAGCCTGAGCCCTCTTAGTGGCATCGAATATTTAACGTACTGTACATTTATCTCAAGGAATTATTATATAACATTTAGTATCATCTGGATAATTACACGTAACATGGTGCTAGTAAATACATACGAGAAAGTTATCACAATTATTACTTTATTTATTTATTTTTTTTACATTTACAAGTATATACATATTTTACAATGGAGTTGATATACAGTACAGTAATCTGATAAGAGGGGGAAGCAATACACGTGGGTTATGTTAACGTGAAACAAGGGGACAGACAGTCAAATATATATTTATTGCAATGATAATTTCTATCTACGTGACAGTATATGTATTATGATATAATGGTTTTGATGGTACAGTAAAAATAAATGTTACAAAAGTATTAATAATTAGACAATATATATATTTTAAGAGTTGCTAACTAGAGGGTATAACTCTCGAGAGCATCGGGTGAATAAACTACTGTACCGGTAACTGTATTTCATACTTGTGTCGAGTAAACCTTCTGGATGTAAGGCTACAAGGTGTTTGTTGTGAGGGTGGAGGTAATGAGGGTAATAGACTAGCGGGTGTGGTAACGGGCGGCTACAGGGTCACAGGGGCTATACGGAAACGGGGTCAGATGGAGGGCGCGACCTCCAGCCTGGCGACAGAGGTAACCTTTGACCCCCCCACCCCACGTCCTTACCCATGACACTCCCCCTTTTGGTGTCTCGTGTTAATGGTCAAGAGGGTGCCACCTATATCACTTTCCTTAAAGGGTGCCACCTGTGTCACTTTCCTTAAAGGGTGTAATCTATATCACTGCCAAAAGGAAAGCACATGTGTCACTCCCTAAAGGAACCATCTGTTACTACCCAGTGGATGCCATCTGCCATTTGTTCCTATACTCCATTCTTCAACAACCCAAAACGGTTTCACATTTACATTAGAATTCTAAATAATATCCACAAACAAACGATCACTTGATACCAAAGGCTTTACGTGTACAAACTGACACTGGGACCATAGAGGCTTGTGTGTAAATTAATCACTAAAAATCACTAGCAAATATAGAAATGATGAACGCTCAGTAATAATTTTCAATCCCAGAGACGAATTTAATGATGCCACAAACATTTAAGTCATTCGTACTTGAGGATCTGGCACTGCAGATTCATGCCCCAAGTTGCTTAAGAAAATAGTTTCACCATCACGCTATCGGGGTCAACTCACCGGCTGACGAATGCTCCAGACGAGTGGTGATAGTGATCATGCTGCTTGTGGACTTGTTGGGGTTCATACTTAGTCCTTACCTCACTAGAGTTTAAGCCATAGAGAGAAGCGAGAACAACAGAGGGTATTGTGACGTCAGAGCATGGCAAGGCTGACCTAGAGCCAACCAACACCTCTCTTCACCCTGCCACCACCTCACACGCCCCACTTTCCTTCTTACTCACCCACACCTGTTCACTCATCACCCCTACACACTCATCCTCTCACGTTTTCTGCTTCACCTTTCATCACCAGGGAGTTAAGCAAGAGAACAATGCTGCCACCTACTACCAACAACCTTACCCAGACACCCTCATTGGTCTTAAAGCAAGCATCAATTATCCCTCCCATTAATGGCGACAGTGGGCAACTATGACGTACCCTACTGTGCTACATATCCAAACCAAGACAAATTTCCCTTAAATGTGCCTAAATTAAAATAAATTCTCCCTTCTCGTCCCCTCCCTCCCTAACACACAGGCGTCACTACGAGACATAAAAACACTTTTCAGCACTAGAGAGATGGGAGGGAGAGGTTAGCCACTACTACACAGCATCCCCCCACCCACCCACCCACCTCCCGTCACCCTTGATCACCGGCCAGATACGGATGGTGAAGCACCACTGTACACTCTCCCTTTCTCCCGCACGCACCTGTCGCACACACCTGCTCTTTTTCACCGTCTGACACCGTCTAATAAACTCTAAACACCAAACACATTAATCTAGTATCATGTAATTAACTAGAAAATCAACTTAAAATGAAAAGCATCACCCAGACCGTGAAAATATAGCCCCAATCCTGTTATTCTCCACTATATACATATCTACAGCACATTGTATTCCAGTGTTCATCCACAAGATGATTTGTAGAGAGCCTAATGTGAATATAGAGAAGCATGTTGTTCAATAGAGCCCGGGAATACTGACGAAGGTGGCTCAGCAGGGGAAAATGACGAGGTAGTTAAGACAAGGTCGCCTGTTGTGCCCGGGGTGAGGTGAAGGTGCGCTACCAAGCTTGGCCTAACCTTGCCCCCCCCCCTCCTCCCGCCTCCATACCTTCACCCCCAAACCACCTCCCGACTAAAATCTAACACACCAATGCCCCTCAACCCTACAACATTCCCAATACCATCCAATCCCCAACATCCCCTAACCCCACACTATCCCTATTCCTCATCACCTTTCCCTATCCTACAGTTTTATGCACATGTTAATCTCCCGTCTTGTTAAAGTAGGTTCGTATTCTCAGTGATTCGTACGTTAAATTTCCTCTGTTAAGTTGAAGTAAGAGAATGCATCTAATTATGGCAGTCTCAGTGCAATTTCGACGACAATCTAGACGTAACCTTTGTGTTAAGAGCTCAAGTACGCCAGTTAGATGCTTTCTCTCCTCATTAGTTAAAGAACAACGTATGAATCAATGAGCATCCGGGACCTGGTTGTTAACAAAGTCACCACGACGGAGATACGAGGTACATACATCAGCGCAAATGATGAGCTATCCCTACAGAATACCACTGAGACATACAACTTGTGGCCCGTCTGGTTTAGAGTATAGTATTGGGCTCACTTTATGTGGTGGCTTAAAGTTGATATCCTAGTGTAGTAAATGTTAACATAATACGATCACCTGACAGCAGCTAAACCCATATAGCTGCAGTGGTGAGCTCAATAAAGCTACGATGTGACCTCAACAATCACGTCACGCTAGATGAGTGTGCTACACAGCAATCGAGATTCTGGATATTCGTCAGCTTTATATGTACATGTTGTTCAATAAAACTTCCTTTACTGTGTATACAGTACGTTTTGCTTGTGTTTTGTGTTAAGTGGCAAGGTTAGAATGTTTTATTATACTTGCATTTGTATTCTGTAATTGAATATTTTATTTAAAAATTTACTTAAACTGCTATTCCCTTTTAGAAATTTCCCGGTAAAAGGAAGAGGCCAACCTTATTCTGTTTGAATTACGAAATGAAGCTTTTCAGACTATTCATTGAGTGTTTTTGTAAAATTCTGCTGACGGTCAGATGATATTTAAACGAATCAACTTAGAATCACGTTAAGGAAAGGTTGTCCGATCGTTGTTTACAATTATTACCTTACCGATACGCATTGAATCCTTATGAACGGTGACTGATCCAAACTAACCGAACCCAAGTCAAAAAATTTATCTTAACATAATTAGTTTGATTCGCGTATCTTTCATAGATTATTTCATGCCGTATTCACAAATAATAACTACTGTAAACATCGGCAGGTCATTCTTAATTGTGGGCAAACTCAACATGAATTTAAATAACTTGAGTCATATGTCCGCCACCTTATTCTGACTTAAAATATTAAAATTGACAAAAGGCAGTACAAGATAACCCCCTTTATTTCGCATGTACTAACTTCTCCAGTGTCGCTTGAGATCTCACATAAGCTAGCAAGAGCTACCTACCCCTACTGTCACCACCCCACCCCTCGCCTTAACTCCCAACAGTCGTGACTTAACTGCTTCACCTCCCTTTTCCACAGACCTGCCGATGACTTGCAAGTGTTATGTTGGGGACCGAGGGAAAACCTTGTGATATAATGACCGAATTCTACACATGTATAATCTTAATTTGGATAAAAAAATATATATAACCAATGACCCCTCACGACTCTGAAAGATTAAGAAGTATCACGTTTGTACATAATAGTTACGTACAAATCATATAATTCTAAGATTTTACAGTAATGTTGACAAGAAAAAATGTGGTGCAACACTAAAATAATTACATGAATTCGAGGAAAGAACAAATTTACTAGTCTGTAATGGCTGAAGACAGGTTTCTGTTTTACTGTTACAAAAATATCTTATGGCTCAGTATACCCGGTAAACAAATGCCAATAATTCCGGGTCACGCATTAAAACATCTTAATGTGAACAACCCAGACGGCAAACCCCAATGCTGAAGTACTTTATTTATCGTTTTGATCAAGAACATAGCCTTTTTCGCGGATGAGGAAGTTCATATTGGTCTTTTAGTGTCGGTATGGGCCCAAAAATCAGCGTGGTGCTAACTTTTAACATCTAAGCTGACTAATATACATAGTTTTGGGATCAACAGTAAAGGTTCCTTTTACACATTCCTGTTGCAAAAAATAACCGGGCCAGATATGAACCGGTAAAGAGGCCATTTAGAGTGAAAAAAAGGATGTGTAGATCCTGGTGCAGGTCCTCCATGACCAGGATCTGCCGGCCACGTTCTCGTTGCATTCACGACAACGGCTCCAGTTTTCTGTTTATGCAGCGTTAACAGAGGTATGCGACCCGCTGACTGACTCTATTTACCCCAACAATCTTACTGCCAATATTTCAACTTTATTCACTCCAATAAAATAACTCTCCAACAGATTTTAAACTAAAAAAAAAATGAGCGTCGCTTGTGATAACTGTAAGGTGAATATCTTGTGAGCGTGGCCAAGGGAACACCTGCACGAATAATAAGCAGCATTACACACCTGGCAACCCAAACTCCCACAATACCACCGCCTCCAACACTCACCCTTACAACATATTAGGATCTGACGTCTATAAATCAGCTGATTTTGACATCTTTAATAATATTTGCAATAAATTCACTCAAGACTCCCTGAACGTTGAGATACATAATGTGTATGTCATGAGTGGAATTATAGTATTTGTTTTAAAGTGTAAGACCTAATGGAGATGAAGGCGATGCATAACAATGTTAAATGTTTCTGACACCCAACACAAGGATGTATTATGGATGTTCATGAGTGAGGTGGAGGAGTGAGAGAGGGTGAGGTGTGGGGGGGAGACCGGTGGTGGTTGTGGTAATATCGAGCGGGGAACACACCCACTCCCTCCCTCCAGTCTAGCCAACCGACGCTCCCCCACATAAAACTTGTTTCCTTGTAAGCTATTCCATTCTCCCAGTGTATGTATAACTACGGAAGACTTGACGATAGATGGCTGAAGTTTAATAAATAAACCACTGCTGACAACCTGCATCCACTATCTCGGGTTGAGACACTTACGGCTTCTCTCCTCTGAATTTCTATTTGAAGTTTCCGGGATATTTCCTCGTTTTCATCCTTAAGGCGCTCAGTATCTTCCTTGGCCTGGCGCATTTTCTTTTTAAGGACCTCCATCAGATCTGCTCCTTTGCCAATGGTTGTCATCTTCACAGAACTATCACAAAATGCTGTCACTTCGCCCAACTCGGCAATCACACTGACTCGATGGAGTTTCTGTGCTGGAGCTCTCTACTCGACCGCGCAACCTTGTGATAACTCCGCCCACCCAACTAGTACCTCCACACCCTCATAACCTCTACTAACAATTTGACATCTGTTGTCATTCTTCCTATCTCTAAATATGAAGTACGATAGTATTTAGTCCTGAGTCATAATTATATTACAGTTGGAGTGAATTTCCTCCCAAAACTAACACGATTGACCTCATAAGATGAGTAAAAGTTTGAATCCCTCCGCGTTGTCTGTCAGACGGAGCCCACCTGAGTCATTTTGTTCACCTTTACTTCAAATGATGTGTGGTGTCATCTATGTCGATTATGGTCAACAAACGACGGCTGACAGTAAATATTCCAAAACAAAGTTTCAAATACAGACTAAAATCAACACTATTAAAGGTAATAAACGATTCATTAATGAAAAAGCCGGTGTAAAGGGTACAGTAGGCGCCAATTACAAAAACGTTACCAGTTTGCTGCGAGAACATATTAAAGGTTTAACCATAGAAGAGAAGAGTGTTATATACAAAAACAATAATAATTTGTTTGAAGATACAACAGAAAAGAAGTTTTAAATCTAACCAAAAACGTTGTTTTGATATTATTGGAGTAGGCCTGCGTAGGCTACATTTACCTTAAGTTTAAAATCCTCTACATCAACCCTTTAATAGCTGAGTAAAATGTAAAGAAATTTTATAACAATATTATATCCGCCCATATCCGTGACTTTGCGTAATATTCGATCAGGTGAAAAATCCTGCCAACATCCTGCCAGAGAAAGTCTTGGCTGGGACGTCTGCCTTATAAGGACTCATCTAGGAGACCAGCAAACCGGATAAACTTATCACTATAATTGTACTGATAACATGTATCATTTTTTAAAAGAGTTTAAACTAAATAACGCAAGTTTCAATGATAAGGCTAAAGTATGAGGTAAGCAAATGCGAGTGTAGTTAGTAATCCAGGTAATTCTTTTAGAGAATTTGTCTTCGTACACCCAAGTGACGTCATCGGTCCGGCGCCCATACCCAGTTGGAGAAGTGTGGGTGCCACAGTCTGTCTTCATCTTTAATATCTCCCGTCAATTATTGAATACGAAACAATGTTTTACTTATTTAAGTACATCAGTTGCTTCTAAAGAGTTCTTAAATACACTTTTTAAACAAAGAAGGCCTAACTAAACAAGACAGATGAACGTCCACTGCGCATGCGCTATAAGAAGGCAGGTACTTTGAGCTTGCCAGTTAGTATTTTAACTCTAATATTTTAATTGTTTTCAGTACTCGATGCAAAGGTGTTTCATACAGATTGAACTATCATATACACATGTAATGTTCCCAAATGAAATTTACAAACAAGAGCTAATATAGAGATTAAATCGGAGATTTGCCGTCGTCTCCAGCCTAAGTTTTGGCGTCTAAGTAGGAACCTTGACACAATATCTCCACAAGATGACATCCCTCACGCCGCCCTCCACCTTCATCAACCTACCTTTAACATCACCCTAGCTTGGCCACACAACTCAAAATTACTTCCAAGGCATCAAAAGCACAAAAGATCTTACATCTACGTTTAAATTTCTAGATTTTGAGAGTTAGGAAAGCACCTGCACGAGGGTGTGTGCCCAGATGCCAGGCCGATGACTCACGCTCCCACCCTTGATAACCGTACAGCTTTTATCTCCCCCTTCCGCAAACTACACTACTCACCTAACATTGATTTATTGCAACCTGTTACCACTGGTTGTAATATTACAATAACTATAACATTTTGGTTGTGATCAATAAATTCATCCTGTTAACTTTAGGGTCAACATTTACTTATTGTGAACACGAAGGTATATACCCTTTCCTGCATGTTATTATAACCATTATATACTTGAAAATTATAAAGTATTTTGTTTTTATCGAGACGAATCGATCAATAAAATTTCAACGCGAGTACAGTCACACAAAGTTCAGTTCATAATTTGTTGAATTTCTTTACTGTAACGTACGGTATCTACTGGTTCAACAAAACGCTATCAGGTATATATTTTTAAACTTACTATTTTTTTTTTAAGAACTATCATTATTATCTCCCTTGAGCCACTCACTGGGGTGAACCTTGAGACTTTACTATGAAATAGATGCGGGTGGGTTGAAGGGGGAGCTGTTCCGGGAAGTACCTCCCCCCAACTCATTTCCGTCATTATAGATTGCGTTCACTATAAAACCTCGTCCACCTTTCTTGCCTCATTATTATTATTATTATTATATCTTTTCTCTGTGTACATGTAAGTATATAAACATTATAACAGACGGAAGCACACAATACATTCTTTGTATCTTAGAAATGTAAAGTAAATGTGTACATAGGTAAATCTGTGTATGAGTAAAAGTATGTGTGATTGAATGTCTTGTTAGTGAAAAGTATGTGTATGAGTACGGGTGCAAGGCTAAATGAGTAAATTTATGTGTATAAGCGTGTATGTGTAAACGCGTGTGTATGCAAAGGTGTATACAGTGTATGAGTAACTGTAAGAGTAAATATATGTGCATGAGCAAATGTGGGTTTGGATAAATGTATGTGAGTAAATGTATGTGTATGTGTAAACGTATGTGTGAGTAAATGTACAGTATGTGCATGAGTAAATGTGTGTGAATAAATGTGTATGTGTGAGTAAATGTTTTTGTATGAGTAAATGGGTGTATGAGTAAATGGGTGTATGAGTAAATGTGTGTATGAGTAAATGTGTGTGTGAATAAATGTGTATGTGTGAGTAAATATTTTTGTATGAGTAAATGGGTGTATGAGTAATGTTCGTGTGTATGAGTAAATGTGTGTATGAGTAATGTTCGTGTGTATGAGTAAATGTGTGTATGAGTAATGTTCGTGTGTATGAGTAAATGGGTGTGAATAAATGTGTATGTGTGAGTAAATATTTTTGTATGAGTAAATGGGTGTATGAGTAATGTTCGTGTGTATGAGTAAATGGGTGTATGAGTAATGTTCGTGTGTATGAGTAAATGGGTGTATGAGTAAATGTGTGTATGAGTAAATGTGTGTGTGAGTAAATGTATGTGTGTATGTATGTATGAGTAAATGTATGTGTGTGTATAAGTAGATGTATGTATGTATGAGTGAATGTAAGTGTGTGTGTATAAGTAAATGTATGTATGAGTAATTGTATGTATGTGTGTATAAATAAATGTATACGTGTATGAGTGAATGTATGTATGTCTGTATGGGTAAATGTATGTGTGCACGAGTAAATGTATGAATAAATATGTGCATGGGTAAACGTATGTGTATAAGTAAAAGTATGTATGTGTAACTTGTAAGTATGCATGGATGTATGTATATGTACGTACACATATACTGTAAGTACGAGCACACACACACATAAGTAGGTGACTCAGTACGGCTGTGATGATGCAACTCTACGGGCTGTGGTCGCCAGGGGCTTCGATGCCATATGTTAAATCTACGTTAATTTTTGTCAACAGTATCCTCTACCCTAAATGATCATGAACACATATAGGTACTTTAATTTGTTCTTGAGCGTCGCATTTAAAAGCTCTGACAGTCGGTTATTAAGCGAGAAATGTGTATACTAAATAGTTTACACAGTATAGTTTGGCAGTGAATATGATTGGTTAATGTGAATCTTGTCGTAAGAGACCACAGCCTGCACGTTGCCAAGACAACCACGCATGGATATTTATACTAACCCTTTTCAACTGCACATTCATGATGTTGTGCAGTTCGTTCTTTATAATGCTGAACTTCATCATTGTATTCGAACTGAATATTGAGGACCCGAACGCAAATCCCGGGTAATCTGAGCATCTTCGCTTGTACCGAGCTGCTACCACCTCGGTTGCTACGCTTGGGCATCTAAGTTTGGCTAGTTCTTCAAGTTCTCTGTCAACGTCCGGGTCATTTTGGACGGTAACAGCTGAGTTCGCATTGCTGTCTGGGTCAGCTGATGTGACACTAACGTTACCAACACTACCGACGGTTATCCTACCACTCACTGAGGTTCTATTTCCACCACTGTTATCGACATTTTCCATTTCTTCCGCATCTTCTGAATCACCTGAGGGGCTAGAAATCCCATTTTGCATTGTATTATTGTTAACACTATCTACCGGGGAGGAATGAGAGCAATTTGAGCTTGGCGTGACACTACCAGAGGTGGAGTCCATGTTTCCAACACTGTTTACACTCTGCAGTGGGGCGACGTCAGCGCCAACTGGTGGCAGAGCGCCAAGCCTGGCTAGGCCCGCGCGGGACCTTCAAACTCCTGCTCCACCTTACCACCACGACACTCACTTAACAACACTTCTCACTTTTTTCTACACTTTTGACAGGGCAGAGAGGAACATCAGAGTCGAGTGCCAAACTCTGGAGTAACGGGAGTACGTGTGAAATCATGTGGCGGTGCCGGCGACGGTGGTGGCACCAGGATGATAGTTGGGTTGCTACTGAGGGGGTCGGGCGCCAGCCTGCCCCTGTGCCATTTATGGCTCCTGGCCACGCATGTGCCCTCATACCCACGACACTATTTTTAGATTGTCTCTCGTCTTAAAACGAAGAAGAACTTTGTGTTGGAATCTTCAAATTCTTACGTTGTACCACACACCTGGGAACAGTGTTACTAACCGCTATCACCCACAGTACGGAATCTTGGTGAGGCTTAACAGAGTACGCCTCTACTAATACTCCATGACCCCAACTCTTAAATTTTCTCCGTTGGCACCCAGATCTGTCACGTTATGTAACTTGCTGACAAAACCCATGACTCTTCAGGCTTCCACGCCCTTAATGCTTGAGTCATAAAGGCAAGCATGAACTCCGCATGCTTCCCAGTTGGGCACTGTAAACGCTTCTGCGCTTCACCTTGCACAGGATGTAAGGGGGTGCCCAATAAACTAGCCCCCTCCGGGGCAATCTGTAATCTGTTGGCGCCCAGAACACAACAATATCTTGGACCCACAAACAGTGTTATTTTTATACTTCCCTTAACAATTCCTTAACTGGAACTCGGCAGCATCAAAGTTATTTCATCATATCACCAAATTCTTAGATTTACGTATTTTCTTTGTTCACGCCACAATTACTTCTTTTATCTTAGACATCCAAAGAATTTCTCTCTATTTTTTACTTCTATTCTGTAGAAAATTCCTCTTTATTATTTATGTTTATCCTGTGATATTTTCCTGATTTTTGTTGCTCATCCTGTAAACCCCCCTCCCCCTCTCTTGGACATGGAACAAGTTTCCTCGTCTTTTCGTCCAAAATTAAGACTGAAAAAATTACTCGTCCCTTATATGTATTTTTTTTAATATTTTTTCATCTTAATAAACTTTTCTCCCGCTTTAACCGTTAAGTATTATTCACTCTTATGTGTATCTAACTAAACCTAACTTGACCTATTTTTTGCGGGTCAGCTTGTAAGTGACGTTTTATCTCTCTCTGTTCTGTCTATTATTTTTTATTTTATTCTTTCTGTCCATCCCTTTATTGTGATTTTTTTTCATTACTATCCATCCAGTAAGTAAACATCCCGCTTACTGCCTCTATCCTGTACTTAATTTAGGCCTATTCTTTTTCAATCAGTTTTTAAATAGACTTAGTTCTATTGATCCTTTAAATTACCTTTATTTATGTCCATCCTGTTTATACATTTTCCATATTTTATCTCCCTTTAATTATTATTTTTTACTCTATCCATCCTTTAAATTACCTTATTTTATCCATTCTTTATGTAAACTTTATCCATCCTTTCAATTCGCTATCCTGTATATCGTCTATCCTGAACCATCATTGCGGTAGACCAGAGTACAGAAGGTTTGTTCTAACCCTGATTAAAACAGGTTTAGAACAGACCCAAAACAGAATCAACACTCACCCAGGCGGCGTTCCCATTGGTCACTTTAGTCCAGGTGGTTTTTGACCTCCTTCCTGATTGGCTGGCTGGCTCTTGATGCTCTTTGTTGATTGGTTGATATTCTTCCCATTTCAGTTAGTCATGATAGGTTATAAAGTTGCAGTAATTTTTTTTTAGTTTAAAAGTTGTCAGTAATCTCGTGTTCTTTTTTTATTATTAATTGACATGACAAACAGAAATGATTAATATTAAACATGGAAGCCAGAACTAAAATAAGCAACATTTTAAAGCAGATCTGAATTATTGAATTAATTAATGACTTCTTGACCGAGGGACTGTTGCCATGCATTGTTGTTAGGACGTAAAGCCCAAAGTCTAAATAAACAAACATGAAATAAAAGAAACGAAAACAAAATAATAATGAGTAAAAAAATGCACGTAAATCTGTTTGTTATCTTGTTTACACCATTAGTAGCTGAAAGAGAAAGAAAAGCCGTTATGAGAGTATAATTTTTTTAGACAACAGCTAGCGGCGTCACAGCCTGGAGAAGATTATGGTGTTGGCTGGTGGTGGGAGTAAAAGCTGTATGGTGTTGACGTGGTGATGGTGATAGTAGTGCTGTCTGATGATGGTGTAGCTGCCATAGTCTAAGAAGATTATGGTGGTATTGATGGTGCTGATAATGGTGAAAGTTTTGCTGTAGGATGGTGATGGTAATGGGCGCCTGTTGAGTTACAGACAGGATGGTGATGTTAACTTGGGGAGTTAACCTCGGGACGACACAGGTTTAATTAGACGATGATAATTTTAAATTAACTATTAAATTATTTGTTATTATGATTATGACTGATATATTATTTTAGTTAATGTTTATTTTTAATATTCACCTGTGATCGCGGCGACGGCGGGGAAAATCCGATGGGTGAAAATAACCAGTAAATATCGTGCGTTGATCTTGATGTTCGCTGAAGATGTTTCAAACGGACCCTGGCGATTGCGTTAGTCAAGTGAGTTACACCACGTAAATAATAAAGAGCGTCTCGGTGTAAACATATAAATCATAATATATTTTAGCGGTACCAAGACGACTCCGTTATGGTTTAGTAATGCTCTAGTATAAGAAGACAAATGAAACAAGCTAAATGGAAAAGAAACTAAAAGGATAGGACACACTAAATAATGAGAGAGAGAGAAAGGAGGACTGGGGACTTTGACGGATAAGATGTCCAAAATAGCCAGTGTCGGCAGCCTAGTATGACCAAGGCTTACACATCCTTAACACTACAGCAAAACCTCTGCTGGATGTTGACTACCGGCTTAAAAAATGTATATGGTGGGAGTCATTTGGTTTACTAGGGACTTCTAGGGGGTGTATAGGGCATCACGTCAAGTGCTAAACTAGGAGTACTCTGATATACTAGGTGAATTTACAGGGAACTACGTGCGTAAGGGTCTCTAAGTAACTGCAAGGAGCTACGTGACATATTTGACTCGGTAAACTATACATGGTGTCACGTGGTCTACTAGGAATATGTAGGAAGTCACGGGACATCTAGAGATTGTACAAGGAGTCACGCACTTAATTAAGGAAATATACGGATCACGTGGTTTACTATATGAGTCACGTGTGCTTGAGAATACCCCTGGATATCATTCATTCTACCAGGGGAAGGGGGTGTCACGTGATGGGTGGTAAGGGAAATATCACGCGGTTGGTTGAAGTGCTAGAGAAGGGGGGGGGGGGGTTGTGAAATGGCGTAATAAAGGTTGCCGAGACTACTTCCTGATGCAGAAGGAATAGTCAGTCTATCAGTTAAGTCAGTCTTGTCGGCGAAGACTGACTATAATGGTCAATCTAGAGCAGTAAAAAAATTGTAATTTAAGCAAAAATATCAAATTCTCTTAATTAATAAAAAAATACTTTGGTATATATGAGGCAACTGTCTCATTTTTGTTATTTAATGTGATGTAATAAAACGGTAAAACTGCGAGGAGAAAACTCTATACATAACAGGCTGGTGTCAAAATTAATTATATTTAAGAATCAAAATGATGTATTCGGCCTGTTTGTATGGAGGGATGAAAAAGTGAGTTTATATTTGTATTGGGACATCGATCTAACATGATGTAAACGAAAGATGTTCCATGTTGGGGGCGACTTTGTTTTAAAAAATAGTCCTTGAGGTTATAGGTTAAGGTTAGTTGAACCTATCTGTGAGGCGGCCAGGGTCTCGTGCTTCTTACTCAACCAGAGGAGTTGGTTGACTGAACTGGAAGGGCATTTAAACCGGAGTGGTTGGGATACACGTCGATGATGGTGGTGGTTGTGGTGGTTGGTGGTAGTGGTGGTCAGTACCCCGAGAAAAGGGCACTGCCCACCTCGAAAAGGACAGTCACGGAAGAAGGCGCGTGTTGATTGGAAGAACATACTCATTTTTAGGTTCTGGGCACTAAGGCTTTTGGGGGGTAGGACATTAATCCTCTTTCGGCACCACTGTGCATAATGGAGGCTAAAGTGGGCTGTTTTGTAGAGGTTCATGCACAGCCCTACGCGAGACTGTCGATTAGTAGCTTGTGGACGGGCAAGCTGGGGGTTGTGAGGGCTTGGTGCCCCAGCCACGGTGCTGGGACTAGCCCCACTTACGTTAGAGAGAGCCTTGTCCTTCTCTTCCAGTTGGGTGTTTGCCTTCAGCAGCGATTCCTGCACCTGGTCAAGGTCGTTCTCAAGTTGTTGCATCCTCTTCTGAAGGTTGTGAACCTCCTCCTCGGACTAGGTAATTGGCACACAAAGACGAGAAAAGAAAAGAAAAAAATAGCGTGAATAAGCGTTGATCAGCAGCGGCGGCAGCAGCTGACATCGTCCCTACTTACATTCTGCAAAGCCTTTTCTTTTTCCTCAAGCTTAGTATTAGCCAGAGAGAGCTGCTCCTGAACCTGGTCCAGTTCATTCTCCACCTGCTGCATCTTCTTATGCGTGATGCGAATCTCCTCCTCGGTCTAGGAGAAACGTAAGGGAATGAGTATACGGGGTGTGACCTCCGTCTACCAACTTACATTGGACAGGGCCTTGTCCTTCTCGACGGCGTTGTTATTAGCCAAGAGGAGCGCCTCCTGAACCTGATCAAAATCGTTTTCCACCTGCTGCAATTTCTTCTGGAGTTTGTTCACCTCGTCCTCAGCCTAGGATAAAACTATTAAGATTAATGGGCGAAGGAGCGCGCCCAAGGTGAAACCACTTACGTTAGAGAGAGCTTTGTCCTTGTCCTCCAGCTGGTTATTAGCGGTAAGCAGCGACTCCTGAACCTGGTCCAAGTCGTTCTCTAGTTGCTGCATCTTCTTCTGCAGTTTGTTCACTTCGTCCTCAGCCTACAGCGGCATTACAGGGTGAGTGGGGTTACGGGGTGGCGGGAGACAGTGAGGAGATAGTGAGGTAAACTTGTAAAAAGATTTTTATTCCACCAGGCAAAGGAGAGCAGGTAGGGCGGGGGGGGCATGGTAGAGTGTACCTACTTGTGCACTGGTAGGTACACTGTCCCAACAGTATTCCATGACTCAAGGAGGTCAGGGGAGTTATGGTAAGGGTCTGGCACCTCACGGGCTACCCAGGGCAGCCCTGAGAGCCCATCACAGTGGACAATTTCTAGACAAATTGCCAATGCCCTAGACCCGGGTATACAAATATTCGTACTTTAAATTTTCCCTGAACCAAAGATGTATGAATGCATATATAGCCTAAATGGCGTCGAAATTGCACTGAGACTCTACCGTAAAGAGATACATTCTCACATCCCCAGTCAGGGTAAAAATGTTGTACGAATCTTGGGGAATTTGTGGAGGAGCGACGAGGTGGAGGACGATGGTTTGGAATATATTATTGACTTAGTTTCCCGAACTTACATTGTGTTCTGATTAACAACAAAATAATTTGTTTATTATAATTTGAAACAAAGGAGACACTGTCAGTACCCTCCATTGCCATACAGCATTAAATTGATTAATGTGTTCGAGAAACTGTCCTTAAGAAGAGGAACTGAGGAAAAAAGGTTGGGAAAAAATATTTGAAGAAGCTCCTTGGAAACAAAAAAAAAATAAGTGAGTTATTCTTGTTTGTAGAAAGATCAATTATTAGATATTTGGATAAGGTGCATAATAAAAGATGTTGGATATATGATCAGGACTTGACGAGTAGCGAGGGAACGAGAACGATCATGGCCAAAACTGTAGCGAGATCACCATAAGCCACAGTAAGGAACATTAAAAGTAGCAATCGTGCAGCAGCGGAGTGACAACCTTCGTCCGGAACTCATATTTAGAAACTGTAAATGTATTTATATGTCCACAAGAACCAGATTGTATTTATTGACAGTGATATTGAGTTCAGGACGACATGTTATCGCTAGCAGGGAGGCGAGGAAGTGTCCAGATTATGGAACATTTAAATGCTTTTCTCACCTGTCATCCTGTAGTTTATATCACACCAGATCACAAGATGGCAGCGTCAAGGGGATGTCAGTCAGCAGAACAAATCAATATTCATATAATTCAAAATCCTCATTGATAATTTTTTTTTTTACTCCATATACAAATGCGATGTGACGTTAGTACTGACATTTCTGCCCCGACAAACGCTGCCGACGACCAATGATCTGGCGACTTGGACTGTATGTTGTGATCCAATGAACATAATGTGTAGCTTCGACTAAAACAGTATAAAGAAGTGATGGTCAGGAGCTATTGGTCTTCCCCCTCTCTATGTTGTTGCTTCTCAAAGTTACAATTGTGTTCATTAGTTCTTTTTCTAACTTACGGTTACTACACGTTATGGGTGTGTGTCGATAGTTCCTCCAAAAACATTGTCGTATATAGGAAAAAAAACCTCTTTATTTTCTATACACCTTGGAAAAAATCTAGTCTAATTAAACGTCATATATTGGATAAGTAGTAAAAAAAATCGACATCTATTAACTAAAAAAAAAATCAAACTGAAAGGTAAACATACATAATAACCTCGACTATAGTAAACAAAGACTAAGACTATAGTGACAGACAGACAGACAGACGGGCAGAGATTGTTGACTCTCAAGTTACTGCTGCGTCATAACTAGATCTGGGTACTGTGTAATAACATAAACACAAGACTGACTGAGACACTACTTGATACAGAGAACTTAAATGACAAATCTACTTAACTTTAGAAATTGTCTTGTATCAATAGTTTTAAGTATTTATAAACAAGTAATTTTTTTCCTAATCTACAACACAAATGGATATAAATCTTAAAATATAAAGATAATGAAAACATTGATAGGTTATTTATTATCTTAACGGCTAGAGTATTTTCATATTAATAAAAATAAACCCCGGACGAGCTGATTTGGCTGGCACCCTATTCAAAAATTATTATGTCGAAATTTAAAGCTTGAATGTAATTTGTCAAAACCCCAATTTCTTAAAAAGGTTGAATTTTATCTCTATAACACGGTAAATAGCCTCATCTTCCTATATAACTTGTTAATGAATATATAACTCGTAAAAGGTAATTCATAGCTTCTCCCTTACCCTGTGTTATTATTTCCATTGACATGTTTAATTGTCTAACCTAACCAAATACTGTAATCTTCTAAATGAGTAATCCTCGCTATCTAGCCCAGGAACATTACGAATGACTTATCTCAGTGATATCAGATAACAGTTCCTGAATATATACCAAATACCCTATATCTCAAAGACTATCCCTCCTCAACACTATCCCCTTTCATTACCTATCGACTGCTATTTCTCCTTTCCTCCTAGCCACCATCCACCCTCTTTAAAAATAATGGACTATCCTAACTGCTGGGTGGAAGGTGATGGTGTTAGGCCTATGCTGGAGTGGATGTTACCTTCTCAGCCCTGATGTTGGCCTCCTTATTTTGCTGTTCCAAGGTATCCGCCCGGTCCATGGCGTTATCCTTCTCCAGCTTCATCGCCTGCATCTTCTTCTTGATTGCGTCCATGGTGGCGGTTTTTTAGGAGTTTCCCAACCAACAAAAAAGAACTGAGAACGCTGGAAGAGAACGAGAACCGAGTTAGCAACGTTGTGGAGTGGTAAACATTGTAGAGTGTGAGTTATGGAGTAGATATATATATATTTTTTTTTTCAGTTTTACAATGAATAGAGGCGACATAATGCATTTAAAAATCGATGATGATATAATGAATGCTTTACGGATCGAACGTTAAGAGTATTTTATTAACATTATAGATACGTGGATGTTCATTTACACACAATATATTTATTTAGTGCTCCTCCGTCTATTTCCAAACATTCAACAACTCGATAAATTAACACAGCAGCAGAATGGTAGAGACAGAGATATGATAACGCGGTTTACATCTCAAGAGTTTGTGTGCTTCCCTGTGTGTGAGCGTCGTCATGCGAGATACTACAAATAATTATAGTGACTGCTTCTCTCGCCACCGTGCCACCCAGCCACACACACACACGTTACAGAACTTAAAAATTTTTCCAGAGAGGTGCTTCCCAGGCTAACGGGGCGACGTGGTGTACTATTTCAAAGCAGGGACAACTAACATAATGAAATATTAGATGTGATGGTAAATGGTCGGACGGTGTGTGCATGATAAAGAAGTAAATTAGAGGCTATAATAATCCCGTATTTTATGGGGTTGTAATGTAATATTTTGCCTGGGAATGTTATACTAGTTTATGATGGGAGCGTGTGAGGGTTAATGTGTGTGTGTGTGTAAAGAGGTCAGGGTTTAGGCAACGGTTCATACCAAGTTCATGCATACGATTTTTTTGTTCACTGTTCTTCGCTAACGGTCTAAATGCACTGTACAAAACACATGATTTCCACTTCTTATTATTTATTACGATACCATGTAATTATGGATTTAAACTACCGCTAATGTACTGTAGTTATGATAAATCCTCACCGATTGTCAAAAAAAAGGAAATAAAAATATTATGCCTAAATCGCCTTAGGAATGATGAACAAAATGACGTCTGAGATCCGTGACGGAGCTTGAAGTCGTATTTGTTTACATGAGAGAGTGGGCGCGCGAAAAACTATCTGGGGGGGGGGGGGTCTAGACCAATAGGGGGGCGAGTTACGTCACTGTGGGGTCCTTACATGTTCTTTAAAAATACCTAGTTCATCGATGGAGACAAAGACTCGTTTATGTAGACGTGTTTTTCTTCTCCTTTAACGTGTTTTATTTGTTTATTTTACATACCAATGATTTATTTTCACAGTGGCAGGCTTGATAGATTTATTACCTGCATATTGTATTTTGTTTAGGTAATGTGTGATAGAGAGGTTTGTGTGTGTGTGTAGGGGGTGTGGCAGGTAGGGTGCAGGCGAGGATAATTGCTTGCGTGTGTTGCTCAAGAGGAGGTAAAAACACTAGACTTGTGACTAGAGCATATACACATACACACATATACACACATAGAGTTCATGACCTCTGGCTGCCATCATCATCATCATCCTCATAAGAAGATGGGAGATACTGCAGGGAAAAATGGACCAACTTTTTTTTTTTTTTAATGTATTTATGAAGGCGAGACTTGTTTATATCTCACACGACCTTATGAAGCACCAAGTTGTTGTACATCTCACACACACACACACACACACACACACACACACACACACACACACACACACACACACACACACACACACACACACACACACACACACACATACACACACACACACACACACACACACACACACACACACACACACACACACACACACACACACACACACACACACACATACACACACACACATACACACACACACACCTTACCATCTTCTTCCTACATACACACATGACTTTACACCTTACATGCTTCCCTCCACATAAACCTCCCCCCCACACACACACATGCAGGCGTTCTCCCTCCTCCCTCATTCCTGGGCACTCGACTGTAATCTGAGGTGTAGTGGGGGAGGGTGGGGGGGGAGGGGTGAGATGAGGGTCCAGGGGTGTCAAGGTAGCAGTAGACAAAACCATCTCTTCATTAGTCTTGGCAACGCTGTGCTCACTGTCACCCTCAGGCAGCGTTTCGTCATCGTCTATGAATTGATTTGTCCATTTTGGGGTTTTGTTAAGACTACTGAGGTGTCTGGGGTGGTGTAAACCGTGTAGGAGGGAGAGAGTGTTGCAGCTCTGTGTGTGTCGAGACCAATGGCCGTCTGTGTGGGGGTCACTGTTGATGTGGTGTAGAAAAATAAAGGACTAAATTGTATATCTCAGTGTCTGGTAATTCTCACTGCTTGTGTTTTTTCCCTAGTGACGGACGGACGGACGGACATGAATACACCCATAGAAAGCGATCACTGAATACGATAAATCTCGGTATTAACTCACTAAACAAAACCCCACATGACTTAGAGGGACTTGTAAAGCTGTTTAAACAACCACAGCCGCGGCTTTCGTCTGGTGGAGAGTAAGGCCACTGCACTACACTCAACCACAAAAACTGTAATATAAATCATTCCAGAGAACCACAACACTTTCAACTACGATCAACCAAACTTTTTCAATAACGTTTCTAATCCCCCCCAAATCCTAATTTAAAAGGACAGGAATTGAATAATCTTTTAATGATTCACCAAAAGCAAATGATTGACACATGAAGTATATTTAACCAATCATCAACGAGATAATAAAGTAGTGTCCTTTAAACCGCCATTATTAAGCACTGGTGTCTTATGAGGGTGGGAGAGGAGGGGAACCAAACACGTGACGACACACCGATCAGCTGAGATTTGAGGGTCCTTTTTGTCGAGGGGAGGGGAGGGGAGTCGTGAGTGATCCTTGAGACAGGGGTTCGACTCCCTACTGAACACGCTCGGATACTCAAAGCTTCATAAAGAAACGCATCTACTTGGGTGACGCTTTGGACATTTATTGCGTAATTATAGAACTTCATATGAACTCAAAATGGACGTAGACTTATACAAGGATAAAAAAGTAAGTCAGGTCAGCCAAGTACAGGCCCACAAAGTTTCCCCTCTCCTTCTCCCTTCCCCCTTCCCCTTCCCCCTTTCCCCTTCCCCATCGTGACGTCAGTGTCGAGCCTGGGCACTGCTGGGGAGGGGGGTTAAGGTGGGTTGAGGCTCGTGCCATAAAAAGAGCGCCTTTACTGGCAGATGGCGGGCGAACCTTCGTCTGCCTCTCCTCCTCCTCCACCCCATAAAAGACTTCGGTGTTCAGTTGCAATATTTATAGGTGTGGCACAAGTGTTCGGGTGTACACGAACACTTCCTCATAGTCAGAGTGTCGTGTGCTCAATGCTGTACAAGAAGTGGACGTAAGTGTAAGTTGAACACACACACACACATGTATTGAGCATTAATGTGGTGCCACTTGTTCAGTTTCGTTCATAATACCGCTCAGTAATTGTATCACTCAGTACCACTAAGCACCGTTCATAGCACTGCTCAACACCACTAAACACCGTTCATAGCACTGCTCAACACCACTAAACACCGTTCACAACACCGTTCAGCACCACTAAACACCGTTCACAACACTGCTCAGTACCACTAAACACCGTTCACAGCACCGCTCAACACCACTAAACACCGTTCACAATAGAGTACACCAAGGTGTTCAACACGACTACGACCCACGTTCAGGAGGTGCTAGCTGACGGGGAGGTGGCGCTCAACTGAACCACTCCCTCCTCCTCCTCCTTCTCCTCTTCTTTCCTCAGCCAACTACTAAAACGCCCCCCTCCTCCCCTTATGACGTCATGGCACCGAGGGGCACCTCAGGAGAGGGCCAAAGGGGTGAAGGGGGCGAGCTCAAGACCCCCCGGTGGGTATTTTTAAAACAGCACAGTGTACGTCACGTCATGGCTTCCGCTGCCTGTGGACTTCAGCCAAACATGATCTGAAATTCAGGTTAATTGAGGGGTACTGAGACACAGTGGGGGTTATGGGTGGCGGGAGTGGGGTGATGGGTCGTAGGGGTGATGACCTACGTGAATGGTACGACCAGACACGACAATTTTCCTGCTCATCACAGCTTAATAAAATGTTCCACGGTTGAGCTCGACCTAATGTACTTGACACGATTTTCATTTTAATTTGACTACGAAATGTTCCACGGTTGAGCTCGACCTAATGTACTTGACACGATTTTCATTTTAATTTGACCACGACTCGTCACATTGTAATTCAACTTGGTATAACTTGTTGCTACTAAACATCGACGTAATACAACCCATCAAGACGCATCCTAACCTAACCTGACCTAATCTAACCTAACTTAACCTAACCTAACCTAACCTAACCTAACCTCTTGTCAGGTCAGTGTTTTTTAAAATTCTCCCACGATTGTTTGAACCCCCTAGACACTACACACACACACACACACACACACACACACACACACACACACACACACACACACACACACACACACACACACACACACACATACACACATGTAAGTATCCTCTTCCTCCCACCATTCATTCCGCACACCGCAAGGCAGTTTGTACATAGACTACGTTCCTGGTACACGTCTTCACTACAACAAAACCAACGGCACTATAAATACAAGGAAGTACAGGTATTCTCGGATATTCTGTCTATATGTCTGTCTATCTGTCTATATGTCTGTCTATCTGTCTATATTTCCGTCTGTCTATATTTCTGTCTATATTTCCGTCTTATATTTCCGTCTTATATTTCAGGTCTGTCTGCCTGTCTGTCTTTAAATCTACCCCCATCTCTTTCTGTCTCTTTCGGTATATCTATCCGTTTGTCTATCAATCTTCATATATATGTATCTTTCTTTCCTTCGTCTATTCCACACACACACACACACACACACACACACACACACACACACACACACACACACACACACACACACACACTTCCCGTATCACTCAACCCACAACCTTTCAATTGTCTACGTAATAAATGGGATCGTCAACTCTATCCTACTACATTGATGGGAGGAGGATGGATGGATGGGAGTAGACGATTGAGTGTATAGGAGAGAGAGAGAGAGAGAGAGGAGAGAGATCTTAACAAACAGTCTATATAAGGCTTGTAGACTGACCCCATAAACACAGCATGAAGAATAAACAACTTGAAGTCAACCTTGATACTTGCAATGTTGGAGAGAGAGAGAGAGAGAGAGAGAGAGACTCATCACCTGAGGATCTGGGTGGAAACAGTGTGTGTGTGTGTGTGTGTGTGTGTGTGTGTGTGTGTGTGTGTGTGTTGGGGGTGATCACTGGAGAATGAGGGAGGGAGAAGAGGTGGAGGGAGGGGAGGAAGGGGAGCTAAGACACACCAAGGTCGCCGGATATCCACCTTACCCTCTTCTCCCTCCACCTTCTTCTCCTCCTCCTGAAACACACACACACACACACACACACATTATCTCCCCACCCATCTAATTTTCTCAAGATGTTGGAATTTAACCGAAGACGCCCCGATTTTTTTTCTCTCAGTAATGTTGTTTGCCTCCAGGACGTCTAAATCTGAGTAAGATTTTTTTTTTTACTTCACTGTCAAAATCTGGCTCAAAAAAGCTGAAATCTGGGCCAAAAATGTTAGTATATACTTCAAAGTCGCCGAAATCTGACTCAAATATGTCAAAATCTGGCTAAAAGATGATAATGTTTACTTTATTGACGACGGAATTTTACCTCGAAAGTGAATTTATTAAAGTCACCAGAATTTACCCAGAAACATATCGCCAAACCCTGGAATTTATCAAAAACTCTGGAATGTAGTAAAAGCTGGAATTTAGACAAAGGACTCCAGAATTTACCCCAAATATGGAATTTAAACCCTTACAGAGCAAAATCAATACCAAAAACGCTGGAATTTATACAAGAACCGTAATGTACTGAAAGACGACAGAATTTATCTAAAGTCCCAGAATTTTCCTTCAAATGCCAATGTTTTACGATTTGATTTGGAATTTTTCGTAATTCGATTTTTGTTTACAATTATTTGACTCGTAAAAAATTAGAGTATATTGAGATATGGGAATATTAACTGGCTGGAGGATACCTAACCTAACTAACTGACCTAACCTAACTAACTGGTCTAATCTAACT
Organism: Homarus americanus; assembly: GCF_018991925.1. Lineage (NCBI taxonomy): Eukaryota > Metazoa > Arthropoda > Malacostraca > Decapoda > Nephropidae > Homarus > Homarus americanus. The sequence goes on from NW_024745671.1 coordinate 1,693,738, forward strand.
TAACTGGCGTAACCTAACTAACTGACCTAACCTAACTAACTGGTCTAATCTAACTTAACTGGCGTAACCTAACTAACTGACCTAACCTAACTAACTGGTCTAACCTCACTGCTCTTACGAACCTAATCTAAACTTTGCTATCCTAACTAATCTACGGGAGGAGGGGGAGGAAGGGGAGAGGAGGGTGTGAGGAGGAAAAAGATGAAGGGTGAGGAAGGGGAGGAAAGGTTAGAAAGGGGATGTGGAGAAGGGGAAAAGGAGGTGATGAAAGGGGGGTTGGGGGAGGAAGGGTAGAATGATGGAAAGAAGTCTGGAGGTAGAGAAGGTGAGGGTGAAGGAGGAAGAGGTGAGGGGGGTGATGCCAGGTTGAACAGTTCCATGTATAGTGTGAATGCCGGGAGAGCCAAGCAAGGTGGGGGCACTGACACTCCCTTCTCCCTTACTTTCTTTCCTCCTCCCTCCTTCTCTCTCTCCATTCTATCTCCCTTCTTCCTCTCTTTCCTTCCCTCCTCCTCCTCCTCCTCCTCCTCCTCTTCCCTTCCTAGTAATACCACACCATCACTAGCTACACCAGGGCCACATCATCACCCTCGCCACACCATCACCAGGGCCACACCATTAAAGCTACACCATCCCTCGGGCCACACTATCACAAGGGCAACACCATCACTTGAGCCACACCATCACCATCAGTAAAGCCACACCATCACCCGGGCCACACCAACCCTTGTGAGAAAGGAAGTTGTTTTGCGTCGTGTCCTCATGAGAGTTAATGACCTGCAGGAGCCATGGGGGATGACGTCACCGATTGGATTGCGTGACGTCATCAATTGGATATTACACGACGTCACCGATTGGATTGCGTGACGTCATCAATTGGTGTGTCTGACGTCATTGATTTCTGCATTTTCCCATCGACTGTTACGTATAAATTCCACGATTGAGAAAAGTGACTTAAGATGTGTTTACTATATACCAACTAAACAACAGTATTTATAAACTTTAGGTGAAACCTTGTGTATCTCTCTCTTCTCTCTCTCTCTCTCTCTCTCTCTCTCTCTCTCTCTCTCTCTCTCTCTCTCTCTCTCTCTCTCTCTCTCTCTCTCTCTCTCTCTCTCTCTCTCTCTCTCTCTTTAACTGGAGCACCGTGAAAGCCTATCCATCTAACTAGGGACGGGGTGGGGGGTGGTTACTTGAGCTAGGTGGTAAATATAACTAGTGACCTCGATATTGCAATTAGACTGAGAAAAAAGATCAGGTAACCCCACCTACCTACCTACCTACCACCCTTACCTACCCTCCCCTCCACCCCCACCACCCACCTACCCCCCACCTCCTACCTACCTACCACCCTTACCTACCTACCACCCCTTACCTACCTACCTCCTACCCTTTACCTATCTACCTACCCCTTACCTACCTACCCCCTTTACCCTAACCTACCTACCACCTTACCTACCTACCCACCCCTACCTACCTACCACCCCCTTCCTACCTACCTACCACCCCTAACCTCCACCCCACCCCTTACCTACCTACCTACCACCCCTTACCTACCTACCACCCCTTTACCTACCTACCTACCACCCTTACCTACCTACTACCACCCCCTAACCTACCTACCTACCACCCCTAACTTACCTACCTCTTTCTTCCCTCTTCTCCCTCTCCTCCTCTCCTCTCTTCCTACCTAGCCCCTCCCCCCCTCTCTCTTAACATACCTCCTTCTTCCTTCTCCCCCCCTCTACCCTCCTCCTTCTCTTACCCCCATTCTCTCCCTCCTCTCCCTCCCTCCTTATTCTCCCCCCACTCCTCCTCTCCTCACCCTCTCCCCTCCTCTCACTCACTATACGTAGGGAAAATTATCGTAAGAATCGTACTCAAGGTCCCTTAACTTATAATACTCAAGGGGTTATGTTATCGAACTCAAGAGGTTAAAGACCCGGTTTTATTTCCTCCTTACTAGGGATAAGCGAACGTATCTACGACAGTCTCGACGCAATTTTGACGCCATTTTCGCTACGATGTTTGTTACACTAATTAAAGGCCTCACCAGGTAGATATATACAGGTATATTATGGGAAAAAAGTGAGTTTATTTTTTTGTCGTAACTTAAGTGAGTCAGTTAAATATATTCTCAGATTTTCAGTTAAGAGAAAAATATATATTCTGTGATAACTTAAGTGAGCCAGCCTGAGTCGTCCCCACATCACCATTTAAGGCTAAAATAATAGAACTCGCTGGATTCTTTAGACTCTGGGTGGGGGTGTCTGTTGCCGCTGCTGGTGCTGGTGGAGTGCCACCCTGGGCGCCGGCCAGCTAGTGCCAGAAATACCCAGGGTGCCACGAGTTTCATCAGTGCCAGGCAAGCCTTCTATACTCCCTCTCGTTTCTCTCTCTCTCTCTCTCTCTCTCTCTCTCTCTCTCTCTCTCTCTCTCTCTCTCTCTCTCTCTCTCTCTCTCTCTCTCTCACACCTGTCTTTACCATCTCCCCCCCCTCCTCCCCACCTTTTCGTTCCCTCCCACCTGCTCCTCCTCTTCTCCCACCTGCCCCTCCTTTCCTCCCACCTTACCCTCCTCTTCTCCCACCTGCTCCTCCTCCCTCCCCACCTTACCCCTCCTCCCCTCCCACCTACCCCTCCTCCCTCCCACCTACCCTCCTCCCTCCCACCTACCCCTCCTCCCTCCCACCTTCTCTTCCTTCTGTTATAACACGAATTGATTGCACTCTGATCTTTAATGGGTCGAGGGATGGTTATGGTATGAGGGCATGACGTGGGTAGGCTGGCACCGGGCACAGGTATATGTCTCTCTCTCTCTCTCTCTCTCTCTCTCTCTCTCTCTCTCTCTCTCTGGGATCACCTGAAGATTAGGAACCCCCGAGTATTTTACCTGATGATTAAACACCCTTTATGCTAACCTGCCAAATCTACAAACCTAACCTAACCAAACCTAACCTAACCAACCACAAATCTAACACAAAAACAAAACCCTAACATAAAAGCTAACCTAACCTAACCTAAACAACGCGAGGGTTACCAAACATCATGAGATCCATAATTTGTACTTGTCTGTTGTCTGTTTTCTTCTGTCTGTTGTCTGTCTGCTGCTGTCTGTCTTTCTGTCTGTCTGTCTCTCTGTCTGTCTGTCTGTCTGTCTGTCTCTCTGTCTAATCTGTCACTCTCCCTTCCTCTTTCTGTTCCTAAAATAAAGTTCAAAGTTAGGTAAATTTTTATCCTATATCATTTTATCATACCTTTTCTCATTCCCTTATCATACCTAAAGTTACAAGTCATTACCTTTACGATGCTTAGGTACTTGTAATTTATACTTTGGGTTAGGTTAGGTTTGGTTAGGACAGGGTAAAGTAGGGTAGGATTGGTTAGGGGTAGGGTAGGGTAGGGGTAGGGGTAGGGTAAGATTGGTTAGGTTAGGTTAGGTTAAGGTAGGGTAAGATATAGGTTCGGGTGGGATAGGGTAGGGTAGGGTAGGTTAGGTTAGGTTTTCTCTTCTGTAACTGAGAATTAACGCATCTAACTCCGGTAAAGTCTCTGTGCAATTTCGACGCCATTTTGATTTTTTTATATGGGGGAGTTAGATGTGTCACTTCATATCACCAGTTAGGGAGAGGAGGAAATATTAACGTGAGGGGTGGGGGAGGGGGTGTAGAAGGGGAGAATGTGGGCAGGTGGGTTCATCACTTCATTACCGGGTCATCAGCCTACACCACCCACTAACCCACCCCTCCTACCCCTCCTCACCACCACCCACCCCTCCACCCCTCATCATCACCACCCACCCCTCCTCCCCACCCACCCCTCCTCACCACCCATGCTATCTCTTACACGGTTTTTCTAACACCATATATTGCCACAACGTTCATCTCTCCTTCCCCCTTGCCCTCCTACCTAATCTACCCTCCCCACCCCTTCCCTTGCCCTCCTACCAATCTACCCTCCTCCCCTTCCCTTTGCCCTTCTTAGATACATTTTCCCTCACTATTGCCCCTTGTCGCTATTCCGCGTTATTCCCCTCATCATCCGTTTTCTTTCTTCTTCTCTATGTTATCTTTCATTCTATCCTATGTCATTATTATCACTATTAATGTACATCCCTTTACGTTATTTTACTCTTTATGCTTTAATTATCGTTATTTATCTCAATTATTCTTCTCTTCGTTATTCTCCCGTTTATTCCTATCTCTCTCTTCTTACTATTTGGCTATTGTTATCGCTTCTCTCTGTTAGCCATTCGTTATTATTATTTGTCTTGTGTATGTCATTCATTGTTTAACCCTTTGAAGACGGTGGGTTAACCCTTTGAAGATGGTGGGTTAACCCTTTGAAGACGAGTGGGTTAACCTTTGAAGACGGTGGGTTAACCCTTTGAGGACGATGGCTTAACCCTTTGAGGACGATGGCTTAACCCTTTGAGAACGATGGCTTAACCCTTTGAGGACGATGGCTTAACCCTTTCAGGATGATGGTTAATGTTTAAGCCTCGGAGGACGATATTCTAACCCTTTATGAACTATGGTTTAACCCTTTAAAGATGATCGTTTAACCCATTATGTACGATGTTTTAACTATTTAATGACGATTATCTAACCCGTTGAGAAGTGGTTTAACCCTTTGAAAACGAGGGTTTAACCCTTTGAGGATGATGGTTTAACCCTTTGAGGATGATGGTTTAACCCTTTGAGGACGATGGTTTAACGCTTTGAAAACGATGGTTACACCCTTTGAGAACGATGGTTTAACCCTTTGAGGACGATGGTTTAACCCTTTGAGGACGATGGTTTAACCCTTTGAGTACGATGGTTTAATCATTCTTAAAGGGTTAAAAAATCATTTTTCAGTCATTAGGTCAAATACCATTATCATCCTCACTCTGATGCTTTTTCCTCATCATCCAATTTTTACTGTTATTATTCATCTGTTTTTGAGTCGACTTTCATCACCATTATCTCATTCCTCTCTTCTATCTATCTATATTCTTATCTTTCACTAATTCTCTTTCTTTTCTAGTTTTCAAGCCAATTTTCCTTATTCACACAATTCTAAATCAAGTCGTTTAAGGGAAATATTATTAGTGATAAATAATAACGTTCAAAATCAAAAGTTGGACTTGTTTTGAAAATTAGGTGTTAGGTGTCAAGAGGGACTGGCATAGCTTCTCACAAGTGCCAAACGATGCCAGGCACTATAGTCATTCTCTCCTTGTGGTATTACTTATGTGCGTCGGGCTATCCCAGGAAGTGCCAAGCAGTGTCAGGAAATGCCATAAAGTGCCAGACTTCAAAGAGCTCTCATAAGTGTGGGTAATTATGTGGTCAGTACAGGAGTGACTCATTTCTGGGGTAGTATTTGGGCGTTAAGTGTGGGCGTGTGAGTATTTAAGTGTAGTGACATGTGTCTCGTGGCGTGGGCGTGATGGTGGGCGTGTAACAAAAGATGGGTTATTCCTAGCGTGCGCTGCTCATATGGTGGAGGTTGCGCGCGGTCCCCCCACCCCCCTTTATCCAACACCCCTCCCCTCGAACGTCTGCTATTTTGGTGTCGGCACCAGCCCGCCCACCCACGCCCACACTGCGCAGGCGCACTTCTCCACGCCCACCTGGCTATCTTTAACTACCCTCCTTCAGATAACCCACTTGTACCTCTGTTAATTACCCTTTATCAGGTGTACTTCTCCCTGTTTCTCTCCTCTCCACCATCCCGACTCCAACATCATCATTCACAATGTAAACAGTAATACTTGATCAATTTGTTTATCCAGTCAACTTTAGGATGGATTCTTTAATTAATTAATTTACTTCAAATTTCATCAACACCACAATTTACTCTTACTTTATAAATGTGAAGTAAATTATACAATTCCTATATCGTATCGTCTTTGCAATCCATTAATTCAAAATGTTTTCCTCAATGAATCACGATTCTCTATGGCCATTATAAACACTAAATATAAACCAAACATGAAAAAGTTCACTGAGGAAGCGAACATATTGGTGAAAACCGTCTATGGTGGACCTCAGGGTTAGCACACACTACAAGGATCACTTGTTCCGCGTCACTGATGCTCCATATGTTGACCTCAAGCCCAAAATAACGTCATAGCATCAGACAAGTGATAATTCATATGAGGAAAGCTTTAAAATATTCCATGGTGTAAGATAACGCCCCACACAACCCCTTAATTTCAACTAATTAAAAAAAAAAATCCCATCTACAGGTGAACCGTAACTCGGATAATGTTTCCCTTAACTGAGATGTTCTCCCAAACATCACCAAGAAGGACAACGTCCCTTAGTGAGTTATGTCCACACGAATGACAGATCCACCATCCAACACGCTTTATAAAAAGTTCTTCCGTTTCTTCCCCAGAGAATAAGGAAATACCCGAGAAAGCCTACCCTTAAGAGTAAAATGTTGTTCTAAATTGTTTTGCAGTAAATTACATCAGGTAAGATTGAGATAAATGACCCTCTCAAACTCTGCAAGAAGAATTGAATATTTACATGAATGATTAGCTTAAAGCGTGTGATGTGCCCTACAGCGTCACCCACAACTCCTGGTGGTGGTTGAGGAGGCCGGGCAGGTGATGCTGCCGGTATTGCACACCTGAGGCGCCTAGGGGTGGGGGAGGTGGAGGAGAGAGGATGGGGAGGGGTGGGGGCAGGAGGCAGATCGGGTGTCACCGGGTGATGAGTCACCGTCACTGCTGCACTTACACACACGATATTGCCGGCACAACACCACCTAATGTCCCCGTCCCTCCCCATGTTCCTGCTGACACCAGGTGACCCCAGGGTTAAGCTAGGTCATGTGAGGTCACCCGCCTTGCACATACTCTCAGTCGTGGCAGTGCTGTGGCCCTCAGGTCACTGTGAATAAGGACATTAATAAGTACGCGATAGTAGTCCCGGTAGGGCCATGTGGACCCTCACACACACACACTGGAGCCGCCGCCTCCTGTCACAAACGTTTCCTGACTTAGGTTAGTTGGGGTCCGTGGATGACCCGCGCCACCCGCTTACTCCCGGGCCTGCGGGCTGGTGGTCGGGCGGGGTCACTTCAAGCTCACGCCCAACCACGGCAGAAGGGAAGGCTTCTTGAACACTTAAAAATGAGGTAATATAAATCCTGAGCGTTTGTCGGGCGAAGTAGAATGGACGGAGACGGACGGACCTTCCTGGAAAGTTGTTGATTTGATTTTTTTGCAGTTTTCACGATTTTTGGTACTGGGAGGAGCACTAAGATTTGAGAAGCACATAGAAGACACAACACACGGGGACCGGAGCGTACCTAGGACCGTGGGCCTGCCTTGGGGAGTGCCGGGAGGAGACTGAGGACGAGTCGTAGCCACGGGTCTTAACTTAGCTTCGAGGAGGCCGAGTGCGGCGCCAAGATCGCCTTACTTTGCCCCAAACGGGCACTAGTGCCACGCTCCCGCCCCACTTTGCCAAAAGTTGACAGGAACCAATGTTCGCGTTGCCAGACATTAAAACTGGCGCGTAAAAATAGTCGTATGCGCAACCGTGTGCCCACGTCAAGGGGGGGGGGGATGCACCTCATCCTGACCCCCTCTAAACCGACTTACTTCAACACCCTCCTATACCTTTGAGTACCACTTCAATTTATCATCAAGCTTAATTCAACCCGTGTCCTCAAATCAACCTCCTTCAATCCTCGTCTTACTCATAATCGACCAACTTTAACCCTTTAAACTAACCTGCTTTAACCCCTTAAACTGACCTACTCCAACCTCTTCATCTACCTACAACTGATGTATTTCCAAGCCACATCACCCCAGGGCAACTCTCTTAATCGTATACTATGTCAACCACCTCAACCGGGAACGCTCCAATACTCCCCCCCTTCCTCTAAGAACAACCAATCCACTTCAATTATTTCCTATGTTAAAAAATCACCCACATCAACCCATTCCTTAACCCATTACAACAACCCACCACAACCCTTACAAAATTACAGTATTACATAATGGTACAGGTTCAGTCAATTAGACTGTCTTGACGTGGTCTACAGAGTACAGCTGTGTAGATTATAGTACAAGTACTCTTTATCAAGTTGAAATCTACCTCATCTACTCTCAATTGTCATCTACCATCTACTTTTACTCACGGTATCTACTTATGACTTTACACACTTAATTGACATGTACTTAATTTTGTAGTTTTCTTTGACTTGTGATACAGGTGCACTGTATATCTGAAGTGTATTATTGTTATTATTATTATTATTATTATTATTATTATTATTATTATAATTTTATTATTATTATTATCATTATTATTATTATTATTATTATTATAATTTTTATTATTATTATTATTATTATTATTATTATTATTATTATTATCTTCATCATGATCATCGTTTTTATTGATTATTATTATTATCATTATTAACATTATTTATTATTATTATTTTATTATTATTATTATTTATTATTATTATTTTTGGTTCTTCGTATTATTATCATTTATTCATATAATTCTGACCTTCTTACAACACTGAACTTCCTAAGGCTTCTGTAATGTTTATCACAAAATAATATTCAAGTCTCACGAACCAATCTGTAAATCCATTAATGTATCTCAAACTAAGTTCTAAATTTAACTTAAACTTATTTTTTTACTTAATTTAACTCCTAACTAAATTTCGTCGAGTTTTGGAATGCAATTTGACTGAATTGTGAATCGAATCTGACACGGTTCGTAAATGAAATTCGTTAAGTTCTTTACTGAATTTGGCAGCTTTTAAAAGAATTTGACTGAGCTGTGAGCTGAATATATGAGAGAACCATGGATTAAACTTTACTGAACCCTTGTGTTGAACAGCTTTACTGAAATCTGAACTACCGAGGTTCTAAGTGAACGTTCAAATTCGAGTTCATTCTTCTTCAGTTTACAGGTAGAGTTTACTGTCGCTCAGTTCAGTAATTGGTAAGTCTCAGTTTGGCGATGAATTATATGTGCTTCCCAGTTCAGTAAATCTCACTTTCTAGTACAATAAATTTCAATTAACAGCTCAGTAAATATTAGTTCTCAGCTCAATAAATACCAATTCACAACTCAATAAATATCAGTTCACAGCTTAATCTTAGTTCCCATCAAGGTAAATCTCAGTTCCCATCATGGTAAATCTGAGTTCTCGTCATGATAAATCTTGGTTCCCATCATATAATCTCAATTCTCCATCATGGTAAATTTCAGCTCCCACCATATAAATCTCAGTTCCCATCATGTTAAATCGCGGTTCTCATCACGGTAAATCTCAGTTCTCATCATGGTTCATCATGGTTCCCATCATGGTAAATCAAGGTTCCCATCATATAAATCTCAGTTCCCATCATATAAATCTCATTTCCCATCACGTTAAATTGAAGTTCTCATGATAAATCTCAGTTCTCATCATGTTAAATCTCAGTTCCCATCGTGATAAATCTCAGTTCCCATCGTGTTAAATCTCAGTTCCCATCATGGTAAATCATGGTTCCCATCATGGTAAATCATGGTTCCCATCATATAAATCTCAGTTTCCATCATGTTAAATTGCAGTTCTCATCATGTTAAATCTCAGTTCCCATCGTGATAAAGCTCAGTTCCCATTGTGTTAAATCTCAGTTTCCATCACGGTAAATCTCAGTTCCCATCATGGTAAATCTTGGTTCCCATCATGGTAAATCATGGTTCCCATCATATAAATCTGAGTTCCCATCATGTTAAATTGCAGTTCTCATCATGTTAAATCTTAGTTCCCATCGTGATAAATCTCAGTTCCCATCATATAAATCTCAGTTCCCATCGCGGTAAATCTCAGTTCCCATCGCGACAAATTTCAGTTCTTTACTCAATAAATCTCAGTTCACAGCTCATTCAAATCCAGTGGAGGATGTTGGTTGGGTAGGTGGGAGTAAAAATTATATATAATTATATACTGTATATATAGAGAAGTGGGCCAACAGCGTCTACTCACTCCAAGTTATTTACACAGAGAGCAAACAGGAAACGTTTTCTGTGGGCAACTCCCTAACATGGCTTGGTACAGCTGGCTTCAACCCACATCACGAAAACACGCTACCAAGAATTCCAGAATAGTTTTCAAATTTTCTCTTACCTCTCGTTTTAGTTATCATCCATGAGTGATTTTTATATTTATTTGATTATTAATTTATTTGTTATTTTTAGGAGAGTTGTAGTTATGGAGAATAGAATATGGGAATATAAAGAATAAAAAAATGATAGGGAGGGTTCGCCTGGGAGTAACTCAAGCCTAGTGTGTTGTGTTTTGTTAATTTTTCTTTTTATTTCATTGTTTTTATCGTCCTGGGTTATTTTATTCGATTATAACTTGATATTATGGTATTTTACGGTGGGGATGTGAATGTAGGTGATGTAAGTATAGATAAATGACGAAAATATAAAATAATTAACGATTGGATCTTCACCTGGGTAACTTTAGTGTAGTGTGTGTGTGTGTGCCATCAGTAACACCTACATAAATATTTTTTTTTTTTCTTTATCTTGGTGTTTCCTGGTTCCCGTTAGGTTGGGTTTACAGTTCCTTGGTTCAGGTTTAAGATTAATAATATCTTCTACCAAGGACATCCCATCACGACCCTCGCCAAATACTTTCGTTCACTTTTATATAGACGATGAAAGAAAGAGATTCATGATCAATAGCTAATGTTAATCATGGAATTATTATATTATACCGAATATTTTTTTTTTAATTGTGCATAAATTGATTGAAGGTGATACAAATAATATTAGGTTAGAGGCAAAAAAAATTAGTCGAGAAATTATTGCCACCATGAATACTAGACACAAGTTCTTTGAAATTTGATAAAACTGTGTTAATGGTCGACCTTTGGACGGCCATTCATTACTTGTTTACGAACCTTAGTCACAAAGTAAGTGTGTAATTACTTGTAGAAACTAATTAACAACAAATTCAACCCCAAACCAGAAAAAGACAAGTTTTAAAAGTTGGTAAATTATGTGATGAACATTGAACACAACTGAACCTCGAATCCGAACCTTTAAACCCGCAGAGGAGACATTGGTATCATATTTCTAAGTACAGTAATAGAATCAGATTTTTCTAAGGTTTTATTATATCTATATTAGTTATGAATGTTGTTAACCACGTATACTAAAATGTGCACAATTGAACTAACCTTTAGAACTACAGTATACAGTATATTGTTCTTGTAATCCCTCCCTCCAGAAATTAAAAGATAAACAGAGTCTCCCAAGTCCCGGTGATGTTTTGTACACATTTATAAATACTGATAAGAATAATCATAAAGGATGTAGATATCATGAATTATTAGATAAATCCTGTATAATTACTTTATCTACCTTCGTTATCTCCACCAGCAGGATTTCTGTGTATGTTTGTGGGTGATATTACAATGCATCAATACACCTAACGTCTTTAACCTCTTCAGTATTACGGGGAGACTATTCAACACCCGTATACTGTATAAGGGGTTAGTAGACCATCTCAACTAACAGTGTTTTTTCTAGATTAAGTGAGAGATATACAACGTGTGGTCGGTGGAGGAAGGGTTTAAGACCAGGTTAGAATATGCAGGTAGTGGGCATGTGTTCTTAGTGTACAGTAGACGGTCAGCTTTACCCACTGGAAGGTCGGTGGTGGTGTCTTAAAGCCCTCCACCACCATACACGGCACCACACTGTGTTTTGTTATTGTTATGGGGTAAAAACTAACAACTTGGTGATTCCTTTTTTTTTATTGCAATTTCAATTTTTGGTCATAAGTTCATATGTAATTTAAGTATTATTTTTTAAAGGTGAGACGACGTAACGTATTTAATAATTTTCAATAGTTCTTATCTAGTGCAAAGCAGATTTAGTGATGGAGTATAATGATTGAAGTCATATATTAATAAGTTTTTGATAGTCATTTAATAAGTATAGATGTATCCCTAGAATATACGTTTACAGGGTCTAGTTGTTGAGGAATCCAAAGACTAACAATAACAACACTAATGATAATAGTATGAATAATAATAACAATGATACTTCTACTACTATTACTACTACTACTACTACTACTACTACTACTACTACTACTACTACTACTCACAATAAGAATAATAACAATAAACATCACCTATTATCTGAAAATATAAACATTACTGGAGTGTAGCACTGTGTTGTACCGTCCACTCATCTTACTAGTTAACTTCTGTATATCACATTGACTTACCCTCTAAGGTCTAAGCACTGGTTATGACAAGATTTATACTGAGACGCCAATTATAAACAGATTGACATAGGTGTGTATACATCAAGGACACTTACTGATGCCCAGGTGGTGGCAGTGTTTCACAAGTGGTGCCACAATCGAGATACCGGTCTAATGTTTATGGTAATTAATGGTGTTGGCTCGTGATGTGTGTGTGTGGAATTACTCTGTGTGTTTTTCCTCTCTCTCTCTCTCTCTCTCTCCCTCCCTCCCTCCCTCCTCCCTCCCTCCCTCCTCCTCCCTCCTCCCTCCCTCCCTCCCTCCCTCCCTCCCTCCCTTCTTCCCTTCCTCCCTCCCTCGCCGCAGCCAATCACACCCTCCATTATATATTAAGCTACAGCAAAGTAAGGCATCAAGAAATACCTAGTTCTAATTCACTTCATTACGTCACCGCCAGGGAGGGAGGGGTTACGGGGCCTCGCCGTGATGGGGAGGAGGAGGAAGAGAGAGAGAGAGAGAGGGGAGGAAGGAGGAGGAGCGGTAGAAAAGTTAGGGTGTAAGGGGGAGGTGATAAGGGTGAGGAAGAAGGGAGATAGAAGGAGTGAGATGGAGGGGTAAGAAGGTTAAATGGGCCCCACTCGTTCTGGGCACCGACCTAACCTAACCTGACCCAATCTAACCTAACCTAACCTAACCTACCCTGACCTGTTCACTCTGGTGACTTCCAATCCTAATCGTAATAATTTGGTTAGGTTAAGTTAAGGTAAGACCCACTACGACTGGGGCTTATTTGACCTGTATCTAGTGTAGTAGGTTCATCGCGACAGGTACAGTGGTGGTAGTCAAGTTGAGGGCGTCAGTGGGGGGTGGGAGAGGCTAGGAGGCGGAGTGGTGGTAGTGGTGGTGGAGGAGGTAACCGAGTGAAGGTCGTGGAGGCATTGTGGCAGGTGGAGGCCGTGGTGGTGGTGGTGGTGGTGGAGGCCGTGGTAGTGGTGGTGGGCACAGAACAGGTTTGCGTGTAGTGTGCCGTGGTGGTGGTGGAGGGTGAGCCGTGCCCGGGCATCGTAATTATTGCCCCAACCTTGACCCTTGCTCCTCCCCTTGCCTGCACCCCCTCGCTCTCAAGTCCAAACAACGTCCTTATCCCCCACCATTGTTAGGCTAGTAATGTTACCCAGTCTCAAGGGGTTCAATTTACAGTGTCTTGTGAGCTATTGAGTCCCAAAGTTCTATTTGTTGTCCCCACCCCACCCCCAACTACCGTCTGTCCCACGTCCAAAAATTCCCCTTGTTAGCACCAGGTCGTTAACAAATAAAACACTTAAGCGCGACACTGCCCTTTAAATCTCCACATCCTGTACAGTTTAAGCCCAGAGTCCTATCTCACATGACGTCTGTCCCTCATGCTTAATCTCGTCCCTATTCAAGTCCACTGGAATTAAAATGTGAGGGACTCTGTTTTAGTCTCAAAGTCTCAACTAATAGGATCTCGGCTTTCCTTACTCCACCACGTCTCTTCCTTATGTATAAAAGTCCAAAAGTCTCAAGTCTAAACTATAAAGTCCCAATAATAAATCATGAGAATTAGATTACGTCCTAAAGACCCCTCTCAGGACCTTGAAGTGAGTCCCGTAGTGAGAGAGGAGGAGGAAGGGCGTGGTGGTGGTGGTGGTGAGGATGTTTGTGTGGATTATGGTGATGGTAATTCTTATAGTGGAGTGGTAGTGGTAGTGGTGGTGGTGGGGATGGTGTTGGTGGTAGTGACGATATAATAGTGGTAGTGGGGATGGTGTTGGTGGTGGTGATGATAATAGTGGTGGTGGTGGTAGTGGTGGTGATGGTGGCACTAGAACACGTGTGTCAGGTGTGCCAGTGCCAGCTGACCCACTATCTTGCTCTGCCACCCTCACCGCTTCCGCCTCCCCACACCCACACGCAAAATCGCACCTCCTCCCTCCCCCTCTCTACACACACACACACCCCATTTCCTTGGTCAGGTGAGATCAGGGATGATATAGCACATACCTGCACTAATTACTGACATCCTTACCGGTATGTGTGTGAGAGAAAGTAACATAGACCATTGTTTTACCTGTCATTATATAGCATTGTGTCTGTGTGTCTGTATGTCTGTCTGTCTGTTCGCCCTTGCAATTTCTCTTCGTCTGTCTAGAATATTACTATTATAATTTTTAATCTGAAGACAAAATTACTAAATATGACAAAATTGGGCTCAAATTTGTATTGAATTTTCCTTCGAGTACAAAACCATCATCATTGGTTTAATATCCCCGTGACGTCATATCCTGGTAGCATTCTGATGACGTCACTGTTTGTTTACTTTGTCGTATACAGGATAATAGTAATTGTCGTTATTTAATTGTTTTTTTCAGTCGTATTTAGGATTACTGTACTGGCTTTTCCGTACATTTTTCAGTGGTTTAATTACATTTTTCTCTACAATGGTACAGTTATTAGGGAGTTCTGATTTGTTTTTTACATTTTTTTTCAATTGTAGTGTTACTGTGAAGAAGTGGATTGACATTATTTACAGTGGTGCAGTAGTTATGGAGCCATAATGGAGTACTGTATTTACGAGTACATTATCTAACATAACGCTAACCTAACCTAATCTAACCTTACCTAACCTAACCTAACCTAACCAACCTAATCTAACCCGATCTAACTTAATTTAACATAACCTAACCTAATGCCAACGTTACCTAATTCAACCTAACCCAACCTAACCCGATCAAACCTAATCTAACCTACACCTAACTGAATCTAATCTAACATAACGCTAACCTTATCTAATATAACATAATCTAACGCGAACAACCAAATCTAACCTAACCTAACACTAACTCAACCTAACCTTACCTAACCTAACCTCCCCCAAGTAGCGTTAGGGTGTTTGTCAGGTGAAATACGCGAAGGGGTGGCTAATCTTCACGTGATCCAACTATAGAGTTAAAAATCTTGTGGCTAGATGACAAATTCTCGAAAATAATTAGTTGTGATAAGTAGTGAAGATTTTTTTTTAATTTAATGTTCTTTTATCTTGATTAATTAATAGATCACGTCGCATTGTTTATGTTTCTTGTGGTGTCCGTGTGATATATGGATGTCTGTCTGAGGTGCAGCTGTTGTTCTTCTTGTTCTTCTTATTATTATTACTATTATTATAATTATTATTTTGTTTTTGTTGTTATTAATATTTACTACGAAATATCACTTTTATTTCGGTGACATACTTATACGAGATTAACACATGAAGAATTACAAGTGCTCGTTAGTATTACATTATTTTACTCTGATGGCCCACAAAACCCTGGTTCCCAAGACACACACACACACACACACACAGAGAGGAGCTATGAAGTATCCGGACATGGTGTCAGCGTCCGGATGTTACCACACTGCGTTATAACATTTCCGGCCGATACACAGCTCTAGGTCTCACTGGGTCACCACCTACACTACTGCTTGTCGAGAAGACCTGCCTTACCATCACCCCCATTACCTGTGTTGTCGACGGCGTCCTTACCATCACCCCCATTACCTGTGCTGTCGACGGCGTCCTTACCATCATCCCCATTACCTGTGTTGTGGACGGCGTCCTTACCATCACCCATTACCTGTGTTGTGGACGGCGTCCTTACCATCATCCCCATTACCTGTATTGTCGACGGCGACCTTACCATCACCCCATTACCTGTGTTGTGGACGGCGTCCTTACCATCATCCCCATTACCTGTGTTGTGGACGGCGTCCTACCATCACCCCATTACCTGTGTTGTCGACGGCGTCCTACCATCATCCCCATTACCTGTGTTGTGGACGGCGTCCCACATCATCCCCATTACCTGTGTTGTCGACGGCGTCCTTACCATCACCCCATTACCTGTGTTGTGGACGGCGTCCTACCATCATCCCCATTACCTGTGTTGTGGACGGCGTCCTTACCATCATCCCCATTACCTGTGTTGTGGACGGCGTCCTTACCATCATCCCCATTACC